>NC_056469.1:20711884-21004373 GCF_008729295.1 Plectropomus leopardus
GTGCATAAAATGTAGAGCTACTCTCTTCCATAAGCTTATCTTTTAATGCCAAAGCAGACACTATCCACATTTAGTTTGTCAGTTAATAGTAGTACATGTAAGGCCTTAGGATGGTGATGTTGTGCCATTGGTCAGTCTGTCCACCCAACAAAGTTTAATCAGGGGAAAGATATCTTACTACTACTTTTCATTGATGTTGCTATTGGTAGTCATGGTCCATTAGGGATGATATCTCATGTTTCTGGTGTCCCTTGACCTCTTTCCAGTACAGCTATCAGGCCAAAAGTCTTACTTATACATAACAAATATGTATGATATTGACCTAGCACAATTATTCTCCTTAGAGGATGAACTCTTCCCAATTTGAACACAACTCCATGAGCTTTCCTCCAGCATTCCTCAGGACAAGTTTTTGGCACTGTACCGTTTGGGTTCTAACAATATCTAAATAGTCAACATATTGTTTGGTCTTTGTTTCATATTGTGGCAGAGTGATGAACACTGCAGCCTCCAGATGGCTACTGAGGCATTAGACTTTTAGTTTTGTTGGTACTCCTGTAAAAGTATTGTATGACCTGAAGTATTTAAAATTTAGTAACCTAAAATAAGATAAAATGAATAAAGAAGGAAAATGCAAAGGCTTATTTCTGTTCTCATCAATTTGCTCCCAAAAACAGATTTTCATAGAGAAGTCAAAGCCACGTGAGGGCACAGTGTTGAGGGCATGTGTGTGAACTCAAAGATAAGTCATACCACTCAATTACAGGGTGCTAAAATGATTTATAATTTTATGGATTTTGGCAAACGTTTGTGTAACAGCAGCTGATGAGCTTTGGCATGGGTGGGGTACAGTTCTCGTGTGCTGGCAAGTTGTTGAAACTGCTCTATAGGTGAATGAGTGTCTGAATGTTTGGGTGTGTGTTAAGGTAAGTAGGGTGAGCTGGAGGTCTCCTTAGTTTCTTTTTTTATTTTAAATTTTAATAAAACCAGGAATGTGTATGTGTTAAATAAAACTTCAGATAAAACAAACTAAAAATAAATCTTTGCAGCACTAACACTTTCTAGTTTAACAGTAATTAACAGCTCTTTCTTTTGCTTTTTTAATCATTTTTTTTTAAACTTTGTGGTCAATTTTTGGAGCTGTCAGTGAATCGTAAACATACACTATGTCTTGTTTTCATGTGTGTAGTTTTGCAGCTGCGTGTACTCATTCAGTACATGATTTGAGGGGTTGTTCATGCGTCATGTTCATCGTACATATCTTTGCATGTGTGCATTTGTTCAAGTGTGTGTGATTCAACTTGAACCCAAAGCCCTCTAACTAGGACTGCCGGTGAAACAGGGGCGGAGATCTCTACGTGAAATTAGTCTCTGTGGGAAGACAAGAGGCATCGCTAAGGCCTTCTCTTTTAGCCAGTTGGCCCGGCCCACAGCTGCCCAGCCACTGTCACACTGAGAAGCACATGTCATTGAAAGGAGACATTAATTGCCTCTGTGCTATGGCAGGACGCTCACTAGCCGTGCTCAGGTGCACCTTTGCTGCTGCCTTGCAAATGAGATGCAGAGTGTTGGTTACTGTACCTCCTTCCCGGGGATAATTGACCCTGGGGATCCGCCTTGCAGTCCACCCACCCTCCTTCTTTTCTTGCTCATCTCTTTCTCCTCTTCACCTCCTCCTCTCTTCCCCCTCCATTGCCTCCAAGACGGCGCAGGACACCTCCTGATTGGTTGCAAGTCAGCAGGATGGGGTTGGCCCTTTGACCTCCCTTCCCTTCTTCATCGCCTCTCCCTTTCTCTTCCTGTCTCCAGCTCCTTCACAAGGGCGTTCACATGGTGATGCGGCCGGTGGAGACGAGAGGAGAGACACCGCTGCTGCCCAGACCATTACCGCAACCTTTGGAGGAGGTGCACAAACCCCTCCCATCTGTTTCTGTTTTTGAAATTGCCCCACCCCACACACCCGCTGCTTAGTCATGTTGTTTTTGTGGTCGCAGCGCCAAGTTTTAATGAGGTGAGACTCCATGTATACCGCCGTGTTACTAGCTGGGCTTCAGCAGGCGGTGCTGTTTATTTACAGCTAAAGGTCCGCGCCGCTCAACTTTAATCGACCCTTGTATTGCTCAATCACAGGCGAGCGTATGGAAAACAAAGGCCCACCTGTATACCTGTGCACAGTGCCGTGGAATCTAACCCCCCCCTCCACCCACATGCATTTTGTTTGACTTTAGTTGTTGTTTGTTCTCTCCGAGCACTGCTTCTTTCACAATTTCTTTTTCTTTCTCTAACTGTCCCTCTTGATTGTTAGCTCTGTCATCCGTTTTAGTTTCTCTCTTTCATGCGCTTTGCTTTGCAGAGTACGGCAAAAACAGTTAGTACAAGTGAACACCTGGTAAGCCATTTGCTGGAAGCCTGCGGCTCAGATCGCAGCCCCCTAAGCATAATATGCAAGGTGTGGCAGAGAATGACACTGTTAATCTTGAAGGATTACTTTCTCATGGAGCAATTTGTCACAGGAAAAGTCTATACCGTTTGCTTATGTACTCTGTGCATATCCTCCCATACCCTGCCTTTCTGTGCCTCTGCCGATGTGTGCACTTCCTTATGTGTGGGTGTTAAAATGTTGAATTACTGATCTAGTGTAATTGAATAGTGGGCCATCTGCTCGGATGTTTATCTTCATTTTCTTTCTCTCTTTCTTCTTCTTGTTTTTTTTTTTTTTTGCAGATGTATTCACGCTTGTATATTTGCACGCGTCTGATTTAATCTTTATATGGGGGGTTTGTGTGTGTTTTTGTGTGCATATGTGTGTTTTATCTGTAGCCTTTAACTGGCTGGAAGCCCCCACTTTGGTGGAGAGGCCAGCCATGGCAGAAGAGGGCTGCGCTTAGTGCGTTTCATGCTTAATTCTGTGTCAATTAGTTGACTGCTACCTTCCCTCCAGCAAAAGAGCGCAGAGAGAAACACAAGCCCACAGAAATCCTCTGGCTTTGACAGGCGCAGTGTTCAATCATTTATCCCAAGGCCCCGGGCCACGGAGCACTGTCAACAAACATTCCATTGAAATCATATCAAGCCTCTTCTGTTCCCTCATTTTTTTTTTTTTTTACCCTCTGCTCTGCCTCTCACTCTTTCCATCTCCCTCTGCCTCTTTATCTCACTTGTTCTTCTTTACCCTCTGCTTCCTCTCTCGATGTGCTTTTACCCACCTTCGCTCTTCTGTCTCACTTCCTCCTCACCCCTCGCCCTCTGGGGTTTCTCCGTCTCTGTAGCAGGGGTTTTAGTTCTTTCTTTAAGCCGCTGTGCCTCTTCCTCCCTCCCAGGACTTGGCAGTAGAGTGGTAATTTGTTAAGCTGTTCCCTGTTTGTGCTGGTTTCACCCCTAACTTGGCATGTGGTCAAGCTTTGGTCAGATCTCCAGATGAGCTCCAGGTATACCAAGATCACAGAAAATAATATATTTCTGTTTGAATTTAGATCAGAGGATATTTTAACAAGGCGTGAAAGGACATATCATAAAACAAACATCAATGACTGCATTTTAAAATGATACTGTATGCATTTGTGTAAACAGCACCTTTTGACCCAAATTTTTTACACCCAGGGCACATATACTTTAAAACATATGCATATGTCTTTGCAAATGCTGTGGTTTTCAATACAGGTTGAAGTTGAAAGGAGGCTTTGATCACAGCATGAGGCCGAATTCAAGATGTGTGATCTAACAAATATTGAAACTTAGCAGAGGTATCACGCACTGGGCCCAGCTTAACTTGACTCTTACACTGAGGAAATGAATCATTTGAGACAACAATTAAAATGTACTGCACAGAGATTTTACATCCGTGTGCCATTTAAAAGAAAATAGAGTTTAGGCTATTTAGAATACATCAGCCAATTAGCTTCACACAGCCTCCCTCTCTCCAGTTTCCCCGGTTCTCTGCTTTTGGCCCATTGGTACTCTGGGAAATATGCTGATGCAGGATATTTTGCAGGTAAGGTGGACAGAGGCCAAATCTGGGTTTTTTCTTGGCTTCCTCTGCTCTGGGCTACAAACATTGATGCAAAGCAAGAGATAGAAGAGAAAAAGGAGAGGAATCTTCCACTTCCTCCCCTCCCCTGAGCATTCATCCCGAGAGAAAATCAACTCACCTGGGTATCTCAGTGGTGGAGAGCAATAAATAAATGTATTGGATTAATTATTAAAGACAGCCTAAACGAAGATAGATACTATCCTCTGAAGGTTTGGTGGTTCCACAAGTCTGATCTTAACTCAGATGTTGTTGTGATTCCTGTTTGTTTGCCTCACCGATGGTCAGGAGACATACAGTATACTTTAAGTCTTTATATCTTCATTCTGTCACTTTAGACAATTCTCCATATTTAGCCTATTTTATTTCACCTATTTCATTTTTGAAATATTGATAATAGTGGAGTAGGCATAATCACAAACAGGTTAGTGTGCAAAGGAAAAATTAATTCTTCCACCTGCAACAATGCCTCAAACAAGTATTTAAAATTAACTGTGAAAACATGACAACACTAATAAAATGGATCAAAGGGCGTAATTGAAGTGGCTCTTTCTCAGTTCAGACTTCAGGCCTTTGAACAATATTTGGTGGGTGCGCTCTCTTAGTCAGCACAACATGAGCCACCCACAACAAAAAATACAAAAAACATCTTTCCACAACAATCACCACAAATCACAAACTTTTTTTTCTAAAACAAAGAAGCCCTAAAGAGAAATTATTCAAGAAAGATTTGTTTGTCCCATTTGTGATCATCAGATAAAATGTGTTGTGTCTCTTTGCACATGCTAGCCAAACAGCCTAAACCCTCCTCTGGCTATTCAGGTTTACTTCCCACTGCAGAGTGCCTTGATAACTAGAAATTCAGAAGACAACAACAGGGCCCTTGTATCAGTCCCTGGACAAAGCCAAATTAATATTTAAAGATCATTACTAAAGCCCTGAAGTAAAACACAGCGACTAGGTAATTAATTGATTGAGCTGGATGGTCCGCAGAGAGATTAGACCGGATGAGTGTTGTTTATCTCTGTTGTTATTGAAGTATATTTGATTGCTTTGAGCGAATAATTTCCTATTGAATGTAAAGAAGGGGGGGACACGCTACTATATGTTTGACCTGTAAGGCATATGAAGTGAGTTCATATTCTTGGAGTGATACGATCAGTTGGGGATTAACTGTCCCTCGTGCTTTCCCCTCAGTATGTATGTAGTGTAAATTTAATCTATTGTACAACACAGTTTACATTGGCGCTAAGTGGAATCCATAGACCTGTTTCCACAAGCTCATATAACAAGTGGATGGATTTCCACTGCTGATAATAGCAGATGCACTTGGCAAGACAATAAGTTGCGTTCTACATCATTTGGCCCACTTCCTGTATCAACTGTTGGATGTGAGTAGAGTGTCAACAGAGTGCTAATTGTTGTTCGGCATTTTGATTTATCACAGGCGCAAGCCAAGGAATAACAGAGGATGATTTTGCATTTGGCAGGCTGTCCCCATTCCCCAGCAGCGTGCCAATGGTTTTGCTTCCTGGTGAAAAGCCTAAATTCAGTCATTCAGTACCTTGGATAGAGCCGCCTGCTCTGTCCACATGCTGCATCGCTCTACCCTATTTCCATACTGTATACAAATACTCTAAAGGGTACACTGAGCACTAATTATGACTATGTGCTACTTTGATCTGTACTAAGTATGTTTGTTGACTGTCATTCTTGTACTTCACTTAAATATTTCAGTTTTCTGAGTCTTTTTGCATCTACTCCATTGCATTTAAGAGGGAGGCATTGCACTTTTTATTCCAATACATTTATCTGAAACTTTACTTACTTCGCAGGTAGCCATTTTCTACATGAAACATATAAAAAACTTATGTATTAACAGTCTTAAAATGTTGAAGCTATTCCAGTTTAACACTGTAAAAGATCCGTAGAGGGGCTATTCTTTGAAATGAAAACTAACTGGCTTTTGTCGTGGCTTAAAGACTGACGTCCATGGAAAAGTTAGGTCATATTTTAAGCCAGAACATGTGCAGATTAATTCCATACCCAATATGTAATGATCCACTGTTTGGCATTTTACAAGATTAATAACTCAACAATTTTTGTAATAAAAATAAATAAATTCACTGATATTTGTGCTTCTACTATAAGTAAGTTAGCAGGTTATGTTGTTTTAAATGATTTTGGTTTTTTTCAGTTTTATTTTTACTGTTATTGTTTCCTACTTTGTTGTACTGCAGACAAAGTTGGCTGTTTTTTAGTTATTAAAAATACAGTCATCCTCATGATTTCATTGTAAGCTATCTATATTTCACAAAGGCCTATGTCTAAGCAGAGAAATCAATCAGCTTTGTGCAACACATCACATATCCTTCAAAAATAGACAAGGCATGTATTTTTTAAATTTTTGAAACGCGACTGAAATGAGCTGTGGTGCATCTGAAAATTACAAGATTTGTCGAAGTGGCCATGATGAGCTCAGGTGGATGCCTGTCAGTGCACTATTCTAGTTACTTACTTTTTTGTCTTTTCCGGGCTTTTCTTGCAATTAAGAAACAAAACAAAAAAAACCCAACCTTTTTCCAGCTGTAAGCACCTTTTGCAATTTCAGCATGTGTTGTTTTGTGCAACATGAGTGTCAATCAGCATCATATTAAAAATTGAACTATGTCAGTTTGTATACTAGCATTTTAAAATATGCTCAATTTTGGCATTTTTCCATTTTAAACATACAACACACTCAAAACATAGATGTAATTTGCATATACAGTAGCACATGATGGGGACACTGCATTTGTGGCAAAGCTTTTTTGTCTTTTTTTGTCTGCCTTTTCATGGCAATGTAAATGTGAGAGGTGTCATACACAACAAACATAAATAATGTTTTGGGCAGCATATTGAATAAACTTTTCTAAGTTGCCCCAAATGTCCTTGGCTTAGAACACATGAAAAGGTGTTCTTCCTTTCTTTTTTTCTATTTCCCCTCCTTTTGAAAGCATCTTGTGAAAGGAGCATTCAAGAATCACCAGGTTTTTCACAAGTTTTTGGATATGCCTGTCATGAATGAACATGGCGGTGTGTTCTAGTGCCAGCTGGCAGAGGAAGCCTAGCACGTCCCAGAGATGAGCGAAGGGCCAGCTGGATGCCCGCCGAGAGCTTTAACACACTCCTCACCATTGCTGCAAACTCCATCAGCCCATCCTGTTAACTGACACAACACAGCACTAATTGTGCATTAATCAGTGGGTTTAGTAACCCGATCCCGTGAGCCTGTGGTGCATTTCAGTGGTTGTGAAACAGAAGTCTGATATTTGTGTTTCACTCTTCCATAGCTCCCTGGAGTCCTGACTGTGGCTTGCTGTCTGGCATGTGGTTAGTCACTCGGTTAAACTTGTAGTTCAGATTTTCAGATTAGATGTAAAGTACAGCTTAGCGGTTAGATGAATGCCAGCTAGATTTAAAACTAGTGTTTTTATTTATGATCCTCAGTGTGACAGATTAATGCTGGATTCATTCATATCATAAATTTTCCTTTAATTTGCATGAATTGTTTTTGGCTTTGATAAGCTCTTGATTTTGCCATGGTTACCTTAAAAATATTATTGCTTTCCACAGCTATTACTGTAGTTTTACAGGCAAAGCTCCATTTATATTTAAAGCTTCTCAGCCAAATCTGCAAGGGTCAGTCTGTGACTATTCAACTTGGTCTCACTACTAACGTGTCAGATATTGATGCTTGGTCAGTGGCACCCGATGCACAGAGGCACCCTTTAGTAGCGATGTGGAACGCGATGGGTGGTGGCATTTGTTGTCACTGTGGCCAGGCAACTACTAAGTGCAAGAAAGTCTGCATCGGGCAGGAGGGAGTGGAGGTGGTTGGGTCAAATGACCATCAGACTCTTACCTGGGAGGCTGCTGTTTGTCTGAGTAATTTTGAAAATGACGTAATGTGTGTAGCATACTGTGCTAGTGAAGTAAGTCACATTATGTTTATGTTATGAACAAACATACTTATTTTAAGTCAGACTATGATGTTCTTAACTTAACCACATTACTTTGATGCCTAAACCTAAATGAGGTAAACCTGAAAAGAAAGTTGTATTTTTTAAATCTATCTTCCAGGTTTATTTTGAAAGAGACTGCATTTATTTAACAAGCAGAAACTGTACATTTCCTGGAATAGCGTAAGTTTATTTTGAAAAGAGACAATACATGTAACAAGCATCAACTGACACATTGTCCCTTAATGTCCAAAACTGTCACAGAAGGGGTATGTAGCGCATCATATTTTGAAATAGAATTGGGAGTGAAAATGTGTTGGACTGTTGGGGAAAGAGTTAGACAGGATTTATTTTTACTATTGTTATTTTATTATATTTTTACTTATTTTCTTTTTACAGAAGGAAGATATGCAGTAGAAAATTAGATGTAAGGCCATTAAAAACATTTAGCCTTTTTTTATATAATATGATTATTTGATTTATTTTAGACTTTTAAAGCAAGACTCAAAGGGGTATCATGACATAAAAATCCCAGAGTATAGCACTTAAAAAGATTATTTTTTATATTTAATTATATATAATGGTTCCTTATGTCAGATTGACCTGACGCACAGTAGCGTCATCGCTGTGTGATTGAGAGAAAGTACTGTGAGAAAATGTTCATTACACAAATGTCACTGACTGGTTTTGTGCTTTGCTCATTTTTCTGCTTTAGGCAGTAATCAATCATCAAGTCATTTATCTCACACCGGTGCTGAGTTGCTTTTATCAACTGCCAGACTCCCTTAGCTGCACAGTGTTACTGACTACAGGTTTGTTGGCTCACTTTGTAGAAATTACAACCAGATAAAAAGTCAAGTTCCCATGCCTCTCTGCTATATGCTGTTATTGTGAAAAATTTACTGAAGGAGACACGGGATACTTGACATTTAATGTTGGGGTTATAATTTAAATGCAATTGCAACCACTTCATAGATTTACTCTAGAATTAACTCTGTTTTTAAGACATGGGTTTGTTGCAGCCACGTTTTAAAGCTAGTAAATGTCATATGTGGCCCAGGGAAATGACAACTTCCTCTACCAACATCTTCTCATGTAATTCTGGTAAAGAGAAGTAAATATCAAGACCCAGAAACAAATTTTGAATTTAACCTTTGGCAGAGAGGCTTTTGCCATAAGTCACCCTTTGCATTTTTGGCCCCTTGGGATGATCGCCGTCACAGATGCAGTGTGTCTGGCCTCCCTCTTGTGCGGGTCAAAGCTGGCTGTGTCTGTGGTAGTAAAGCACTAAGGAGAGTGTCTGTCTGCGTGTGGGTGTATATGTGTGTTGAAGGGGGAGTTGGAGTGTGGGTGCATGCAGATGGTTCACAAGCCAACCTTTCAATTAGGCCCGGAGTATAAATATCCGTGGCTGATTGGAATGTGGCGGCTGTTGGCACAAAAGGCTCGGCTTGGCCCGGCTCCAAGACCCCGTCGCTCACTCACTCTCTCAGTCATGCTGGAAGCCGCCCAAGGTTACTTCGTCAATGCTCGCAATGATTTCTAACTCCCTGTGTCCGCCGCGACCACCCTCCCTTCTCCAATCCCCGCTTCCATCCCTCCTGCTCCGCTTCCCGCCAGCTCCATAGCTAACTTAACATTTGAAAGAGGCCTTCAGTTGAACCCAGTTTGAGGTTTGATGTCCCTTCTTTCCCCTCATACATTTTTGTGCATCAACTGGATTTTGAAATTCCCATTGCAAAAGGTGTTAAGTGTGTTTTCAGCTTAGAAATTTTCAAACAAATTTCCCATATGTGATTTTGTATATACTCGTATATATATTTCCGCCCACAGCGAGTGTTTGGGTTCCAGTCCAGCTCCTAATCTTATTTAGCTAATGCTGCAGGTGAACAGTCCCTGTATTCCGCCTGGGGAGACCCTGTATATCCTTCACAGATTATGGGGATGAGCTCCCAGACAACTTATCCCTCCGTCCCAAAAGCCTGTCACTGTAAGCTGTCTGAGAAATTATCCACACACCCAGACACATGGTGGTGAGGGTATGAAATGACAAAGCAGAAATGTTTTGGGAGAAGGATATGTTATCACTGACACAGAACGATTTTGAATGTTGTGTGGTGCACAGCCTACAAATAGGATTGGAATTATTTCCTGTTACAAGGAACTCGTAAACTGCTATCTTTTCACTCTTGATTTTACTTTTGATATTCTGAGTTTGGGAACTTTCCAGTACTTTTCAGCATCCAAAAAATTCTGAGTGGAAGTTTTAGGAACTAAGAACACCCTCTGCTGCTAAATTTAAAGATTCATGTTGTCTTCACAGTTTCTTAAAGCATGCCTCACCAATAATATCATATGCCCTTTGTTAAGAAACCTCCCCTCTTTTTTTTATCCCTTCACTCCTCCCCCGGCCCCCCTTCTCCATAACCCACCTACCCAAGCTGTGTCAGGGAAGCCCCCCAGTCTCTTATGCATCCCTCTGGAATCAGGAGAGATTAAAAATTAGGGGATTAGGCTCCCCTCCTAACCCTGTAATCCAACAAAACAATGCTTTCTAACGTCGAGCGAGAGCTCCCGAGGCGTGGGTAAGTCCTCCGTGTCAGTTATTCCTTATGGAAGGGTTCCCTCAGAAAAGACGCGCACTTGCTTTCTGTCTCCGACCACCTCCTCCATCCCAACCCCCTTTATTTTTATGATCCAGGGCTATAATGAGGCAACATGGGAGATGGGGCCTAATATCGGCTAATAGGGTCAATGGAATAAACTGTTTTATGGGGGTCACTGTTGGCACAAGGACGAAGGAGCTGCTAAATGCTTGACTCCTCTGGTGCCAGTTGTAACTATGATTTTTTTTTTTTACAACAACAATACAGTGTCAGGCAGTAATAATGATTCCGATAACACTGAGGAGCCCCAGTGATGTAAGACACGAGCAGGCTCCTGAATTAAGGCCCTGTTTTAAATATGTCAGTGCCACGCTCAGGCTGGAGCTATAGCTGGCCATGGGATGCACTCCTTTAATTTCATCGCTCTGTCAGCTTTTATTAAAACCCATTTTTCACCAAGAGAGAGGGAGAAAACGAGAAGGAGAGAGCAAAAAGTAGTGAGCGGGGAGAAAAGACGCAGATGGAGAGTGAGACAGGGGTGAGAAAGAGAGATATAAACAGAAAGAAAGAGATGTGGAGACAAAGAAGGGTGACTTTCCCGAGGTGCTAGATAACAGAAATTGTTGTTTTGAGGAGGGGCAAGTGTTGCGGGTGGTGTTGATGGTGGGGGGGTTGCCAGCCACCACCTTGGGGAGTGGGTCTTATAGGTGGAAGACAGGGGTGGTAAGGAGGAGTGGGAGGGTCTGAGAGGCTCAGCAGGAGTGATTAATGATGAATCTGGGGTATAGTGGACCGGTGGGACTCCCCATCCTCGTCTCCATCCCCATCCTGCTCATCCACCTTCCCCCCCAGCCCTTACCCAATCCCCAGCCCTCGCCAGCCCACCTTCATGCCCATTTGTAACTGTCTTGGGAGGGGCCATCAAGGACCCAGTGATGTGCCCCCTCATTTTCTTGAAGACAAGAATGAGAAATGTGTCCAGAAATGTGTCATTTTCCAAATACAGCTCCTGAGATTTCCTTTGGACGGCTACTGTTTATTAATGTCATTGACTCAAGACTAATTATTCTTGCTCACTTCTTACAAGAGGAATTCCTTCAGAGTCTCAACAATGTGTTCACACACACTCACACAGTGACTCACATGCTATTCAGTGTAACATTAACATGTTTTGATGTTTCTCTTATTGAAATCCTAACAGGATTACGTCCAAACTCCTGTCTTTCATTTTGAAGGGTTGAGGAAATCAGGGGCGGAGAGAAAACTCATGCAGCATGTGCATTTATTTGTTTTCGCTGGGGACCAGGCAAGGATATCTGCCAGAGTTTACGTGCCTGTCTGAATATGTGTGTGTGTGTGTGCGCGCTACAAAGTGTGTGGCATCCACACTTTCCTCACTCTGTCAAATAGCTTTGACTTCGTTTTGAAATGGCATCAAAGTGGCCCGCCGCCACATTTCTACCCCGTCCTGTGGTCCCTTACTCCCTGTCATCTACCTCTAAGCCCACGCACCCCAGGACCTACAGTCAAAAGAAAATTAAATGATTCATTATATCTTCCCGCCTTCTTCACAAAGTCAAAACATGAAAAATAAAAGACAAGAAAGGGCTTACAGAAACACTTGTTCAATGCATTTTACGTTCTTCTCCGTAACCCTCGTTTCTGTCTTTCTAACTGAATAGTACATGATGGCACTTGACGAAGGAGAGGAAGACGAAGAAAAGGAGAAAGCAGAAGGAGAGAGAGAGAGAGAGAGAGAGAGAAAGAGGGAGAGAGAGAGAGGGAATAAAATGAAGTGTGACAACATATGAATTTCAAATTTCCGAGGAGACATCAAAGTGCGCCATCCGGGGTGTCTCTTCGACAAGGACACTTTCTGATTTTTAATTCCGTCCCCGATTGTATCACTGAGGCCCTAACGAAGAATGGAGGAGCAACACCAGTGAGTGGCATCAGGCAGCAAGAGATAGAGCAGGAAGGGAGGGAGAGGGTAACGGGGAAAGAGGGGTGGAGGGGGGGGCATAGAGGAAAGAGAGTGTAAGTGAGATCAGAGGGGGTTAGAGGAGATAGATAGAGGAGGAGGAGGAAGGAGAGAAGAAAGGAGAGCCTCATCCAAACAGAGGCGGCTGGGCCCTTTGTTGTCGAAGCGATCATAGCTCCTCTTTCATCAGACAGAGAAATGGAGAGGATAGAAAGGAAGAGAGACAGTAAGAGTGAGAGCGATCCACTCCTTTTTCCGCTGTGGTGACAGGGACATGGATAGAAGGAGGGCAACTTTTTTCACCCTTTGCACATATCAAATCAAGGCTCCTCTTCCAAGGACTTCTCATGTTGCGCACACTTTGAGAGCAAATTGCTTACAAGTATAGCAGGGGTGCATGTTAACAGTGTGCTCACTTTAACCTGGAACAACATGTTTGTTTACACACAGTCGATTAGCGGATGTCAACATAGTGTCAACACAAACAGTCATATGTTGCTAATCGTTGGTTCTGTTCACTCTTCCTCTGCTCCACAGTTCAGACGGCGGCTCACCACCGCAGCAGTCTAATTGCCTGGGAGGTTCTCAGCAGGAGTACCGCAGGCCTCTGGCATTCCTGTTCCTGGCAAAGCTCTGCGCCAGTGCTGCTGCAGTGCCAGCCCGCCCTGCCCTGCATCCACGCCAGGGGTCTCATAACCCAGAAGGATCCCCCATGATGGGTGCTTCCCACAAGGCCGCTTTGGAAACGGATGGAAACCCCGGGGAAGCAGCAGAAAGGTTGGAAAGGTCAGATTACTGGCATGTATTCGCTTGTTCGCTCTGTCTCTTTTTCACTCTCTCTCTGTATCTTAAACATGCACACACACACACACACACACACACACACACACACCATTATATAGCAATCATGTTTGATTTCAGGAATTTACTATATTTTCTTTTTAAAAAACTACTTTTCAGTACTTTTAAATATGATGCCAATCTAAAAATCGAGTCATGTTTTTAACTCCGAGTTAAAACCATGAACACGGGGGAAGATGTTGCAAGCATTCAGTTAATGAGCAGGGTCAGTACACTGTTTTAAAAGCTTCTTGGATTTTAAAGACAAAACCCATCCAGTTTAACTGGTGCCATCAGTCACTCTGACGATGAAGTGAAAGGCTTTAGACTTAAAGCTGTTGTACTTTACAAGTCTGGATCTAAGGGCCCTCCGATCCACATCAGAGTAGAGACGGAGCTACAGCAACACACCTGGTTTTTAATCACCATGTGAGCGTTACCTGTTCCTACGAATATTACCTCAGGAGCTCATATGACAATATGATGACCTGAAACACAGAGTGAGATTAAATGTAAAGTAAATGAGTCAAAAAACAGTTTTCAAACAAGTATGAAAACTTGAAAATGTGTCTCAAATATTTGCAGTTGGGTTAAAAATGCGGTGAATTGTGTAATCATCCATCATCCACAGCATGTTTCATAGTATTTTTTGAATTAATATTTTTAGCAAGTTCTCAAAACTATTGAGATACTATACTGAAGGTAAACTGAAAAGTTATTTAGTCTGCCAAGATTTAAAAGTCGCATAATACATTTTCTTAAAGTCTTCCAATTATAAGATGTAAACATATTTGGCAGTGACACAAAACAAACAAAACTTCTGACTAAACGATAACATCATCCTATTTCAAACAGATCAGAGAATTAAGACAGAAGGTCAAGCACACCCATGCCATGCACGCCACATCACCCTAATACACAGACGCACTCACAAGGGCCCCTCCTTGGTTGTGGAGAGGGGTGCGCGGTGAAGCAGCTGGGAGACGTGGAGCCACAATGGCCCTTTAGGGTGAGACAGCCATAATCCGTCCCCCGTCCGACAGCGCCAGTGAAAGGAGGCCTGTCAATCATAGCGTGGCACCCTCGGGTCTCTAAGATGGGCGTGCTTAGATTTAGGATTTACTGTACCCCCTCTTTTCTGTCTTATTAAACCCTCTTTGCAGACAGACAGAGATACATGTATGCATGTGTGTGCACGCAGGCGCGCACACCCACAAACACACATATGCATACACAGTTTGCTGCTTGTCTGCCAAGGCTTTATAAAGCCCTGCCTGAGCTTGTGTGTGTGTGTGTTTGTGTGTGTGTGTGAGTGAGTGTGAGAGTGATAAAGTGTGTTTTACCCGTATGTTCACACCAACACATCATGTTTAAGACATCAGACCTCGTAAAAAACAAAAGGAACTCCACATCAGACAGACATTCATTCACATTTTTTATTTAGATTATTTGCTTAATCATTACACAGTAAAATTATACTTCACTTGCTTATACATAAGATGAGGAAATTGTCAATTCAAATGAGCAGTTGTACTTCAAGGAATTCCATGCTGCCTATGTTAATGATGGAGACAGCCATGTAGAAGCAAGGAATGGGTGATGATCATTTTGGATACATTTCATAGGCCAACAAACACACACACACACACACACACGCACGGTTATGGATGGGGATGCAACCATTCACACAAATACGCACAGATACACACACACACACACAAACACAGAGTAAACAGTTATTTAGAGATGTCAGACACTGCATGTAATATCCTCTGGCACAGTAGCTCTGTGTGTGTGTGTGTGTGTGTGTGTGTGTGTGTATGTGTGTGTGTGTGTGTGTGTGTGCGCGCGCGCGCCAATGAGCCGTCAGCTGAGCTGTGCACTGTCCGTTGCAGCTGGGTGATGGTGATCAAATCTAACAGACAGTGAGGACCGGAGCACGCTTTTTGCCTCAGAGACAGAGAGAGAGAAGGAGAGAGAGAAAGAGAGAGAGAAGGAGAGAGAGAAAGAGAGAGAGAGAGAGAGAGAGAGAGAGAGAGAGAGAGAGAGAGCACTAAGACCGCCTCTGGCCACCATTATCTCTTCAGCGCGTGACTGTGTCCATGTGAGTGTGACAGTGTGAAAAATAGTGTGTTTAGAGTGTTTGTTTGTTTACTTCGCTGCCGTGTGTACGTGTGTGTCTGAGTGTTTGCTTGCTCATGTGTGTGCCTGTCAGTGGATCCAAGTGAGCGCGTGTTCATATTTGCTGTTCAATATGTTGAAGGCCATATAACTGACTGGGAGATAACTACTGAGACGCATGACACGGCGGGAAGGCCCTAATTCAACCCCTCCAGCCAGGGTTAAAGCTCCTTAAACTTCTCCCTGTTTCTCTTTCAGACCACTGGTTCATTTATTATAATTATCAAAGTGGAGAAGCTTTTCTCCGGCCACACTCGTCTTCTGCAAAATCTTTTTAACCTGCTGTTATAGGAGGAGAGAAATCCTGCTAAACAGCACACTGAAGGTTGTAGATAGTAACTAGCAGCGGCATAAAGTATGTTTAAAGCTTTGCAGAAAGGAAATCCTATGTTTGTGCTGCTTATGGATATTTGCAAAATTGCAAATGGTCATTTGTCTGAAAAATGTTAACTTTGGTTGTTTGAGTCATTTGAACAAATAATAATGATGTTCCAGTGAGAACAGCCTCCAAAGAAATGGTTACTTGGAGTAACACTGTTACTCCAAGTAACAACTTTAATTACTGTAACTTTGACTTATTTGCTGAATTTGCATATGTTTTTAAGTACAGTACAATTTAAGAATCTTTTTGATGCTTGATGAGTCTGCCCTACCTTGTATGTTTTACTTCCTTATGTCCAGTTTATTTATTTGATCGTCTGCTTTTTTTTATTGTTGTGATACTTAATATGGGAAATGATAAGCATTTATTTTCCCCGGGACGATAAACTGATTTTACTAAACTAAAATACTCAAATCAAAAAACAGTGGCGAGCCAGGCTGGCCTGGAGACTCGCATCATTTAACATACTGCCAACACCACCCCACCTCTGCAGCCCAAGCACCCCACACACTCCATCCACACATCAGTCACTGCTCGCTGTGTGTGTGATACAGAGAGAAAGACAGAGTGTTTGAGTGTGTCAGTGTGTGCGAGAGAGAAAAACAGAGATGAATGACCGTCTAATCACTCACACAATACAGCTAAGCCCCATAATGAAAACCGTTGATAAGAAGAATTAACATAAAACCTAAGTGGCACAGAACGAGACAGTGGACATAAATAAAATGGCTCTTGCGCCATAAATCTAAACCATAAACACAAATAAATATGACTCACACACGTAACTCAGAGACTTCCTCATCCTAGGCTGAAAAAATGACCCTAAAGCATATGTACACATATCTGCTTCATCCTCATTTTTTGCTTTTTGTTAGTTCCCGCAGAGCCGGGCCCTCCACTCATAGCACGGTGCAGTAAGTTTTAATGGTAAATCAACAAAGGGCCGACATGAAAGAAAGGCTAGCTTTCCAGTTTGCAGGGTGAAGAATTATTCATCAGCACTGTAGTGTTGCACTGCAGGCGAAAATCCTGCAGCAGCGCTCCATTTTAATTGCCAGAAAATGACTGTAAATGATACAGAGAGAGAGAGAGAGGGAGAAGGGGGCAAAAAAGGGAGACAGAGGGAGAGAGAAAGGAAAAAGAGAGTTGGAATTGGAGGTATAAAGAATGAGGGGGGAAAAAGGACACCCCCACCACCAACAGCTGCCCCCCAAATTGAAGGCCATGGTGATAAAAAGCTATGTGGCAATCAGAGGAGTGGAGTGTCCCCCCAGCAGCCTAAAAGAGAGATAGTGAAGGGAGAAAAGAGGAGAGGAGGGCGAGGGGAGCGCCATCAAAAAAGGAGTGGTGGGATTAGGTCTGAGAGAGAGTTTACTACGCTCTTTTTGTGCGCCGAACCTGCAGGATTAGAGATAACAAATGTTAGCCGAGGACGGGCACCTGCTGTGAGCCGAGAGGAGGAGGAGGAGGTGGAGGAGGAGAAGAGGGGAGGAGAGGAGAGAAGAGCTAACCCGCTAAAACAGCAGAATGGGCTTTTGTGGCCCCCGTGCAGAATTAGAGGAAAGAGGGCTGAGAGGGGGAGAGAGAAGAGAGGATAAAGGCGGGAGGGAGCGCAGGGGCAAAGAAGTGAATGGAACGGGTACAAAGTAAATTTGTAATTGTCAAACAGATGAAGGAGCGGAGATTTTGTGGAGGAGTAAACATTGAACTTGCTAATCTTTGGACCTCAAGGCCCGTTCTGCTTACAGCGACTGTAGCGCCAATATGCGTCTGTTTGCTTGAATCGTACGGCCCTTGTAAATCCTGAGATCAAACTTTATATAAAAAAAACAAACAAACACAAAAAGCACAAAAAATGTTCCAACTTTCTGAAGTCTCTTATCAAACCCCTTCGCTGGGTCCTAAGTACCTTTGCTCCATCCTCCTCTCCATCTCTTTCCGCCCCTTCGCAGCACTTGGGTGTGTGTGGCTGAAATTGCCGCTGGGGCCTGGGGACCTCCCCGCCTGCTCGCTGCAATGACCCCAGCCCAGGAAGCACTCAGACTGGTCAATCAACAATTAAAAGCCTGTCTGTAGCCACTAACTCAATTCAGCCACTCAGCTTAGTGCTCTGTTAGAGCCGAGGCACCCAGACAGAACCGAGACAGACTACAACAGCACTGACCCCTGCGCTCCTGCTCTCACACACACACACGGTGGTCCGAGCCGCCGTGGTCACTCCTACACAGCCTTACCCATGTTTGAACCTCATGGGGAGTGTCTCGAACAAATGCTTCCTCTAGGTAAGGAGCAGGGCAGTGGATGCACATGTGACAAGAGGCAGCGGCAATTTACCTCGAGGCCTGGCCTGGACAAAAAGGTCATGACCTCTCTCGTGCAAATGTCTTGGTACCTGCACTTCAACCTGAGGGTTTAACCCTGCTTAGCGTTCAATACTGAGTTTGACCTTTTCTTTGGTTTTGACTTAAGGCATTTACTGTAGTGGCCTGTGCATTAGGAGAGTCAGTGTGTGTGTGTGTGTGTGTGTGTGTGTGTGTGTGTGTGTGTGTGTGTGTGTGTGTGTGTGTGTGTGTGTGTGTGTGTGTGTGTGTGTGTGTGTGTGTCCCAGTATTTCAACTTTTCACACATGCACACATACAATCACCGACAAAAACACAGTTGATTAAACAAGCACTTAAATAAAAATGAAATTTAAATAAAAAGAACACAAACATGAACACTAGCTCTCCCTCTCCCTGAAACACACCCTTTTACACACACACTCACACGCTTCACTCACTCCATATGTTTCCCGTTTTTACTGTTTCATCATTCACTCACTGCTTGGGAAAAAAAAAAGGACTTGGAAATGTAATATAAAAACAAAAGCCGGAGAATAACTGCAGGGGCTGGTAAACGAAGCATAAAGACCCCGAGTGACCGAGGGGAATTATTTGGCTCCATTAAGCAGGCATTAACATGAATTACTATCTAATTAAAATTAAACAGCTCATTAATAACTTTGCGGTGGGGCCTTAGTGTGGAAGTTCTTTGGAGTGTGTGTGTCTAGAGTGTGTGTGTGAGAGAAGCTGTGTTGTGTCGTGGCCAAGAGAGCAATCAAGTGGGATAAAACTAAGCAGCTGCTCCAAAGGAAAGTCAGGGCCTAAGAGGGCTTACCTGTGGACCAAAACAACTACTCTGAATTAGCCCAACGCAAAGAAGATGTTCGTCACCAAATAAAGTTAACTTTTCTCGCCGTTAAATTCTTCAACAGCAAAAACTGCTTTAAAACAGAAATCAGCGTCTTTTGGCTCGGCAGTTAACACACTAACCATGAAATGCCACATCTGTGGTTCGAATCAGACTGGGGCCTTTGTTACATGCGATGCACAATTTCTTGCCCCTTGTTTTCCTGCCGTCTCTGTCTACTGTCAGTTCTTTAATAATAGCATAAAAATACCCTAAATTACACTTTAAAAAAGTAACACAGAAGTCCATTTAGATCTTGATCTTATTAGTCTTAAAAATGTTCAGGACAGTGTGGCTTTGTCAGGTGAAAACTCAAGATTGTCAACATTTCAGGGCTTAAAACAGGACTTTTTTGCTGAATGAGTATGAATTTTCAGTTTGGAAAACTACTTTTAAAATCCTCTATTAACCCAATATTGGAAAAACAATAAAAAGCCCAAAACAATACGAGCTCTTTATATCAAACCTGACAATCATTAAAGTAAAGTTCTGCCTAATAGAGCTGCAACAGCGACGTGTAGTCTGCATACTATTAGTGAGTAAATGATTCTCTCCCTCTCTCTCTCTATCACACACACACACACACACACACACACACAAAGCCATGCTTGTTCACACTATAAAATAAAAGGTTAAGATGCTGGAATGGGCCTAGCATAGCCATGAACAGCAGACTTTCCATACCAGGAAACATGTTGTGACAATATGTGTGAGACTCGTCGACTCACTCCTGCTGTGTCCTGTCGGGTCGTGGCCTTCGTGTTGGCCAGCCGTTTGGCCTCACAGGATCTGTCAGGAGAAGAGAAGACAGGACCATAGAGAAAGAAAACAAGAGAGGGTCAGAAGTCTTAAGACGATCATGTTACTGATTTTGTCATCATCGTAATGAGACGACATGGCGTTGTGAGCAGGATTTCTGTAGACGCCGTTGATACTGAATGAGGATGACGATAACCGTGACAATAACAATGACTTTTAACATGACTGGCAGTAATAACTACGCACAAAAACAATGCCACCTGTAAGCTATAACCTGCACTGATTTGACGCTCTTAAATTGCAGCATCAGCACTGAGAAACCAAAAACTTTTGAGCCTGAAATCCGGTCTGTCAACAGCCTCTCCGTGTATTGATAATGGAACCTCATTGTCGAAATCCACAAGACTGTCCAAAAGCAAAACCTCGACAATATAACAACAAAATAAGGTGAAGGAATAATGATAGATAGTCCTCAGAGATGGTGAGTGAATAACAGAGAGAGAGGGATATGGAGTTAGGCCTCAAATGTATGCCAGTGCATGCATCAGCCACCCCCCTCCACCTCTCCCCCGTCTCCCTCCTCCTGGCCAGGAGCTGTTTACCTCTCTATCAGCGGTGCTCTCTAAAAGCAGGGACCCCATCCATATTCACCGGCCTCAAATTCCTCTGCTTATCTCCCCCCAACCCTTGAAAAACCTCCCCGTGTTCCCCTCTGCACATACATACATACATAAACACGTCTTTATGGAGGCAAGAGGCAAACGCGCTGGGCCAGGAGGGGGTCGGGGATAAGAATCACCTTGAATTCAAAGCAGAGGATTGTGGGTCCTCGGCGGACGGACAGGCAGTCAGCCACACGGGCTAAGGCTCATGCTGGCGTGACACACAAACCATGAGGCAGGTAGAGGGAGGCTTTAGGGGTTGGCAGCAGATGTGTGCACCAGAGGCCATTGGCAATCCAGGGGATTTGTAATAGTAAGGTGTGATGCTTATGAAATTGTGTGCTGTTAGATGATATGTGTCATTAGACGGTAGATGCAGGTTGTGTTTCTGCATGTGCACACTTGAGTGTCCGTTTTTCCACAAGTGCGGATCTTCAACCTCATATTAGACACATATCAAGTGAAGTCTTTTGAAATTCAGCCTTGTAAAAAATGAAATTTTGAATTTGATTTTGTTCATTTGTCATAAAGTGACTCCAAAGAACTCTTAAACTGACACAAGAAATATCTGTTTGGACCCCTTCAGAAGTTATTGAGAAATCTAATTGGATTAGCTGTTATTCCCAACATGGAGATTTACATGAAGTGGACAAATCACTTATGTTGGTGGCTGCTTTGAAAACGGGTGCAGGAGACTGGCTGATAAGAGTCGACAGTATAAGTGAGGGCTCAAAGAGTGCTTGAGCAGAAGCAGAGACACATGGAGTAGGGGGGACCGGTACCCCATTCCTCTGCAAGCTGCGTTGTTTGGGGATTGAAGTTGGGAACTCTCTCCACTACTAATTGCGCGCTGGTGCCATTCATGAATATTCATTCTGGCATGTTCAGACCCCGCCTAATTAGCCGAGAGATAGAGGAAGAAACTCGCACCTTTTACCACAAGAGAAGCGTTTCCCCCCGTCGCATTCTCAGGGGGATGCTGGCAGAATAGCCCAAGTTCATTAGCCAAAAAAGAAAGGGAAAAAAGTTACCTGAAAAGCACGGGACGATTTGGTCTTCAAAATGGATGGGCAAGCAGGGTTTTTTGCGAGTGCATATTTAGTGCCTATTACGCATGTCTATCAAAAAAAAAAAAAAAAGAAAAAGAAAAAAACTGGAAACGAAATACAATTATCTGATTGAGTGAGTTGGTGGATATTATTCTACTCGCTGTAGTTGGGGGGGTACATCACATGAATTTTAAAATCTAAACATAGCTTGTGGCAGGTCGAAATGTTCCCACTGGAATTGAGGGAGACTCGTATTTAACATCTAATATGAGGCCGAGGCCGATTTTAAGAGTGTGAGCGTGATATTTCAGGTACACCTGTGGAAATAAAACATGGTGATTGGTTTAAACTTTTTTTTAATTAAACGTTTGCATATTAATAGCCTTGGGACGGGGACTGAAAAAAAAGCTGCTCTAAAACTGTAGAGTACCTTTCACTTAAACCCCCCCCCCCCCCAACTAATTCATGTCTTAAAATAGAATTTGGATTATTTAAAATTTTCGTTTTGCATTATTTTATTGTCTTATGTGTATATAGAAGATGCTCTGACATAATTTCACGATTCTCCTCTATTTGTTATTGGTCGTATTTATAAATGTTTACTTATTGCATATTGTTCTGATTAAAGAGAGGAAGATGGAAAGTTGCTTAATTGAAGGGTTCATGTTGTCCCCTTGGCTGAGGTGCGTCCTCACAATAACTGCTGCATATTAACTAGCCTGGGGGAGAGATTAACACGTGACTGACTGAAAAAAGAAAAGGTCCTTCATTCTAATAAATAAACCCCTAAATTACAGTAGTACCGATATACAGTCACTGCATTTAGCGTCTTCAGAAAATAAAGTAAATCATGTTTGGTCAGAAAAAAGAATTGTGTTTCTAGTGGCCTGCCCATGTTGAAATTCTTTATACAGTGTAAGTTTTAGTGTGTCTCCTGTTCCTGCATGTTCACATTCTGTCAAGACATGACAAGAAAGAAACTCGTGAGACAGTGAAGAAATAAATCAGAGAAATGTGTTTTCAGGGCGATACAAAGAAGACACTTGTGCACACACTTATTTCTGGCAAAGGGGTCACCCAGCTTCCTCCACACTCATCCCTGCGGTTCAAACTGAGTGCGCGTCGCGTTTTTTTTCCCCCCTTTTTTTCCCCCCCATATTTTTAAAATCCATCATATCGTCTTCATTTCCAGCCGTTCTTTCCTGTACGGCCTGTCATTCACCACTAAGTTCTGTGTGATCCCTTTCATCGAGCGCACCATGGAAACCTCGTGCGTCCTGGCAAAAATGCACCTCAGCGCACACAAGGCCATATTCTTTACAAAAGGGCCAAAGCATCTGGATCTTTCTTTTCCAGCAGCTCCTCGCTGGCATGGCAAAGCACAAGACTGGGTCTGTGTGGCAGAGAAACCACTGCTTTTTATAGACTGGGAGACAAGAATGACTGAATGGCTAACGCATCTTCATTAACTGAGAGCTGCATGGAGCTCCGGTCCCTTATAGCAGTGACACGCAGCCACTGAGGTCTCTCAGGAGTTAAAGACTCTGACAAGAAGAAACGTCCTGGCTGGGATTTCCCATTAACGAGTCGCGTTAGAGAAGCATATTATCTTACGTGTTTTATTTATTTATTTACATTTTATAGATTTTTTTTCCAGTTATATTCTATCATCTGTTAATTACGATAAATAATGCTTTGTCCAATACATGCATCATGTTTTGTAGTTCAATTTTTCCCATGTTAGAATTAGGCATTTTAATCATGCGAATTATTGTTTCTCGTAAATTAAAGAAAAATGTTTGCAAAATGCAACACATTAATCAATAGAAGTGTCTTTAAAATGACACATACCACCGATAAGAGGTGTATTGTACTGAAAACATTCCCATATATCTTAAAATCTGACTATGACACTTCATAAATTGCCCTAAAATGACACGCGGATAACTCGCGCGGATTGTCTCCCACTCATCTCAAATAAAAATATAAAAGGATGGGTGGACAAAAACCACGCCTTTCAAGAGATGATGACGAGCACCTGTGACCCCGACAACATTTTCCACACACACACTCGCTACATTGTTAACGTAGGAGACAAGAGTACAGCAAGGACGCGGTCACAGCAGAAAGGAGACAACTTACCTTTTAGTCATGTAGTCCCGGATTAAAATGAACACTAGCGTTGAGTCGTCCTGTAAATAGACAGAGAATAGTCGCATGGGGGGAAGATGACAACAAACAAACACGCGGCAGAGATAAAAAAGGCAAAACATTGCTTTCAGGTAAATGATTAAAATGGGACTGTTGCGCCTGAAAAACCTTCCAAAAAGCTCCTGTTTTAGAAGGAGTGGAACATGTGCCTGATTGCAGAGTTTTTAGGCGAATGGAACGGGAGAGATGTAAGATTTGTTTAAAGCCCCGCATTTCCATTTAAAACGTGATTGTGTTTGCAAAGATCCCTTTCAATCTTCGCATCTCCCCCCCTCTCTCTACCCCTCAGCGTCTCTGAGGCTGCTTTGCAATTCATAGAATTGGTAATTTGCTATTGGGACAAAACGTGAAGGGAAAAATAATCAGATCAACCGGGAGAGGTAGTGAGGAAGGAGAGCCAGGAGGAAGAAACACAAGGTTTCTCTCTCCAAGTTGCTGCTTAGTAAAAATGCTTCGAGAGGTGAATGATATATATATATATATACATATCCTGTTTTATTTTCTTGAATCGCGTTAAATCTAAATTTCCAGGGAAAATCCAGAGGAAGTGCAGGAGCTTGGCAGTGAGAATAGAGTGTCATCTAAAATTAAATTAGATTGTTTTATGATAAATTATAAAAGATTGTTATCAGATATAAACCTTGATAACGTCCACTGTTGCGCTCCTGATTTCAAAATAAGATGTGTGAATTGGGTGTATCATGTGTCACCTGCACTAGCCTATATGTGCGTTCGTGCGCGCGCGCGTGTGTGTAGGGGGGTTGCAGTGAGAAAGAGAGAGAGTATCTTGGCCTATCATAACTAAGTGGGTGGTGATGATGAGATCATACAACATTGAAAATTACCGAGACAATACAAATAAATGACATACGCGGAGGCTTTGAAATAGAGCAAATGCTTTTCAAATTTGTCACACATTTACAGGCAGCATTCACACACACATCACAGAGCGCTTATTTACACGCCTCTCGTTGTGTGGGTGGCTGCAGAGCTGGAGCATCGTGCCTTATAATCTATTTAAAATGAGGAGCGCTATAATCATCAGTGACCTATTATAAAGGTGCACGGGTGCGTGTTTGGAAGTGCATGTGTGTAGGTTGGAGGGGTGGGGAGGTGGGGACCCTTCAAAAAGATCCCCGTACTCCCCCACGTGGTTATTTGCAAAACAACCGATCTTAAACCCAGGAAAACCTAATCAAACCCCGCTGCTGCAGCCCTGTTCACCTTCTTTGAGGAGAATTTGAGAAAGAAAAAATAGCAGATAAGATAGGCAGGAGGCTATCTGCGCGCAGGTGAAATAAGATGAGTCCGACTGTTAAAAACTCAAAGAGACATTTAATAAATAGAACATGTGTTTTTCTATAACATATGTAAGATCGGAGCTCTATCCATCCTGTGTGAAAAATGCGCTGTACCATGGTCTGAAACCCTGCGCCTATTGAATATGTCCCCAGTGGGCTTGAATCGGAGAGGAGCCAATACAAACGGAAGGGAGGCGTGTCTTCGCTCTTCCCCAAGACCTCCCAGAGCAGGTTGTTGCGTTTTGGCTCTAAAGCCTGGAGACCTCCGAAGTGCTCGTCAGTTTTCGAAGTAGGAGCCATGGCGACAACAGCTCAGTATATTCCGAGGAATAACTCCTTACCGTCTAACCCGCTCATGCATCCGGATTCGGATAGGATGCATCAGGGGACGACCTACAGAGAGGTGCAGAAAATGATGCACCACGAGTACTTGCAAGGGCTTGCGGCGACCAACACGGGACACCCGATGAGCCTGACGCACCACCAGTGGCTGCCCACCTCCAACACCGACTGGTCCAGTGGCACCCACATCGGACAGCAGGAGCACAAAGCCAGCGTGCAGGCGACCCGGGAGGACCTGAGCAGCGGCTTCCACCACAGATCTCACCTGGTGCACCAGCAAACGCAGAGTAGCCACCATGGTTCGTGGGCGCCCACCACGACGCACCACTTATCCCCGCTGTCCCCAGCATCCAACGGGCACCAGTCGCTGGTCTACTCCCAGCCTGGATACACAAACCTCAACGCGATGCTGAGTCCCCAGCCCGGCTCCCTGCACCACGGCATGCGGGACCCGCTCCACGACGACTCGGGCAGCCACGACAACCAGATGGAGTCGCCCCAGCAGGCGTTCAGCCACCACCAGGACCACTCGGACGAGGACGCGCCCAGCTCCGACGACCTGGAGCAGTTCGCCAAGCAGTTCAAGCAGCGGCGGATCAAACTGGGCTTTACGCAGGCGGACGTGGGCTTGGCCTTGGGCACCCTGTATGGAAACGTCTTTTCTCAGACCACAATCTGCAGGTTTGAGGCGCTGCAGCTCAGCTTCAAGAACATGTGCAAACTTAAGCCGCTCCTAAACAAGTGGCTGGAGGAGACAGACTCAAACACGGGCAGTCCCACCAATTTGGACAAGATTGCTGCGCAGGGCAGGAAACGAAAGAAGAGGACCTCCATTGAAGTGGGGGTGAAAGGGGCGCTGGAAAATCATTTCTTAAAATGCCCAAAGCCGTCTGCTCACGAAATCAGCACTTTAGCCGGCACGCTGCAGTTGGAAAAAGAGGTTGTCCGTGTTTGGTTTTGCAACAGAAGACAAAAAGAGAAAAGAATGACACCAGTTGGGGTCCCTCACCCGAATATGGAGGACGTATATTCCCAAGCAGAGACCCCTCCTCTACACCGCACACTACAGAGTCCTGTACAGTGACTGTTTTCATGAACAATCCGAGCATTTCTGCGGGGGGCTAGAAAAAGGGAAAGGGACTATGGAGTTTACAGTATTTAAGTTTGGCTTTTGTTTTCCTGAGAGAAAAGAGACATTGAAAAAGTTGAACAGATGAGTTTTGCCCGTAGTATTCGGAGATGTCCAACAAATAGATGGCAAGAGGGAAAATGTTAAGAAAAAAAATCAAGAAAAAAAGACAAAAAAAAAAATTCGCTATTACTGATTCCGTGCGCATTTAAAGTGAAACAAAGATCTTTATTTACCAAAATTATATGGAGGAGAAGGCATATAAAGTAAATTTGATGTCCCATGGCTGTTTCAAATGGGGAGTAATTAAATGTGGCAACTGAGGCCATCTCCTCCTGGTGTACCTTGAACTGTTGGCGCTCACCAGAATGAGGTGGCTGCCTGAAAATGATCAACACTGGAGATGAATACACTGAATGAACTTTTTTCTTTTTCTTTTTCAGGCTTAAACTGATTAACCAGTTCTGAATATTAGTGTACACTTTCTTTGTTATATTAAGTGTGATGTTTTGGTTTGGAAATACTTTAACTTCAGTGTCTCTCTTTCTGCAGACTGTCTATGATTTCTTTCATTATTATTATTATTATTTTGTCTATAGGTACTGTAACTCATCAGAGCAGCCTCTAATTTTCTGTTTACTCAGTGGGAGTTGATGGTGGAAAAGTGATGGAAATTATGGCACCCGAAAACACTCATAATTAAGATCAGATACATTTCAGAAAAAAAGTCCAATGCAACAGGACGTTTAAGTTCTGACTGCATGCCTTAAAAACATTTAAAGCTTTGCAGCTGACCACGTCGAAATTTGCAAATAGCACCAGACGCTAAAAGGGGAATTATAAAAAAAGAAAACACACAAAAAAATATTTTATTTGGGGGGTTGATTGTGTTCAAATTATTGTTTTCTTTGCATGGAGCACTTATTTTTTTTTCGTTGGTATTATTATTGCGATTTTATATTTGTTAATAAAATTGTGAGTGGAGCTGAGCTCTATAGGCTTAAACACAAAAAATCCCATGTTTACAGGTTCCTGGTTATCACCACAGAGCGCTGTCAGCTCACACTGCTTACTGCCTGTTAATCCTGTTGTACTCCAAACATTTCAAGAGAGATTGGTCTAAATGAAAAGTAATAATAACTCAGGTAACTTCAGTGCCCCATGTCGGAATATCACGCCTGTACATGATTTTATTTTTATTTTGTTCGTCTGGTTTTTTTAGACGTTTCAATCTGGTTCACCGTTTTTTTCTTTGTCCCACAAATCCACTGTATTATATATTAAAACGCTGCATTCAGAGAAAAGAAAATAATAATTTCAAAAAGGGAAGCGATGGAGGGACTTAACTTAGATATATTTATTTTTTTCTGACCTGAAAGGAAATCTGAAAATCTCATGCGTTGTGTGTCATTTCTCAATGTTGGACCAGTCCAAAAACCTACAGCAGTGCTATTCAATACAGACGAGGGAAACTTTTCTCTTTTTTTTTCAAGAAAAAAAATGATAATAGTTAAAAAAAAGATTTTAGAGAAAATGTTGCCAGGATTATTTCCGATATGTAAATATGTCCAATATGTAAACTTGTATTTGTTCTGAGATATTGTTTTGTTTTGTTTCTTTCCGGGCAGTTTTGTACACTTACTAATTCCAAGAAGATATTTTAATATGATTTCATTTATGAATCTGACCATTTATATATATATATTTATTTCTTAAACGTGTTTGGAGCTTTTTTGTTTAGCTCTGTTAATGGTTATGTTGCAGTGGATTTCAGTATGTTTTTTCTTTTTGTTTACTACATTGGTTGTATGTTGACTGCTAAATGTAGACTGCAAAGTCACATTTATATTTATGTTATAGTAATATTTTATTACTTACATAAAACATATATACAAGAAATGGTCTTTTGTCTTCATTAAGATTCAAACCACTCGTCCTTTTGTTACTGTTTATTGTGGCATCATCAGCAGGCAAACAAGATAAACATGATCATAAAGTTTAATGCTGTTGGGTGCGCTGAGCATCGGGAAGTGGTCAGCTCGCCATGTGTTCAGTTTAAATAGCAGTGATTCGTTATGTAACAGGGGGTCGTTTAAATCAGAAGCTGTGTACATGTGCTGTTAAAGGGAATAGACAACAGTATTTTACCTCAGGCATTCCCTGCTACGTTCACACAGTATCTGACGTTGTTCACATCTTTGTGTAATAATCGCAGTATTAAATTGTGCAATATCAATACGGAATTATTGTCTTTTCATTGAGTGCTTATTATTACTGCTACTATTATCATTAGTGTTATCCAGGTGACTTGTTTATTTAGGCCTCCTTCAGTCACACTGAGCTGCTCTCCTTACATAAACCATCACCACTTGTCATGTTTTAAGCGTTTAAAAGGCGAATTGTGACGAATCTTTGATCTGAGACAGAGGTGCCTGCAGGCAAAAAATCAGCCTCTTTTCCAAAGATAGAGAGAAAAGCATATAAAGGATAAAACGAAAAACGGCAGGCCCTAAAGTTTAATAAGAGCAAAGAAAGGCCTACATTCACAGGCGGAATATTTTAAAGTTTTCAGCACCCAAATAATTATTCGATTTATCTAAATCATATATGAAATTTAAAGTTGGGCCCCTCTGTTGTCCCTATAATCACGCAACACAGCGGGAGTGCGCACTGTTTCTATATTTACATCTACATATTAGACCAGGATACAGTTTGGGTCCATGGAGAGATACATTGCAGGCGCTGACATATTTGAATTCTTCCCACCACATTCACGTTTTCATTTAGGCTATGTATAATTTCCCCCAAAATCAACGACAAAAGTCCAAAGCTTTACAGCAGCAATACGTCTCAGCGTTCACGGCGCCTTGAATTTTCAAGTCTTTGTTGAATAAGCTAAACTTGTCTACATTTAGAGTATTATTTAAATTATATTTTTTGCTATTTTTTCAAGTTAGTATATATTTTTTAACATCTATATATTTTTTTTGGCTGAAAGTATGTTGTTATAAAACGCAAATAGGCCTATACGCAACACAAAGTTTGAAGTATAGCATTCCGTTTCGAAAGAAAACTTAGATTTTGGGGACAGACATTTTCTCGACTACATTTACTTGTCAGTTAGACATCTCTTCACACCCATTTTTAAACGAACGTTTTCCTTCATTTTGTTTTTTACGGTTTAAAAATACATAAGGATGAATTTGTGTGCGGTCATTTGTAAAGTAGTGTCATGCGCTCCAAAACAAACAAGTTTAAATTAAAGGACAAAATATAAAGATCGTCGAATTTTGAAATCTGCCTTTCGTGCTACTGCGATGCAAGTGGAGAAAAGTGTCTCTGCGCTGGATGAGGTGGTCAAAGTGGGCGAGAGGAGGCCAACATCAGGGAGCAAACCAACTGTCAGAGAACAGCAGGCCACAGGTGCCCCCTGCTGGCTTAATATGGATACTGCACAACCACAGCTATACCTTAGAGTTCAGTAGAAATTATCAATAATAATAACAAAAACAACAATATAGTAATTAAAATAATAACATCATTTTTGCTTACATAGTTTTACACATTTATGATAACCACACAGCTCATACATGCATGAAAAATAACATCACCTTCTTAATGGCTGTAGTCTGCATCTTTGTATAAGTTTATAGAGAGTAAGTTGGGTTTTCCTTTTCATGGCAGATATCAAGCTTGTAAATGTGCCTCATTTGGGTTTTGGTTGGATGATGCTGCTGGAGGCAATCTGTTGTTTGGGTGTACAAGTAGTTTCCCCCCCTACGAGCTATAATCATCAGTCAGTCACTTGTTCACTGTACTGGGACAAGCAGAAAGACATCAGGTCCCAATTTTTAAAAGTTTTGAATGTGACTCAGTCATGGATCAATATTCAAACCTCTCAGTATCAGGGCGAGCACTCAGACCACTGAGGGCCTCTAGGTGACCAGTAGAAATAGTTTGAAATGCTATGAACACAGAGGCCTACAGAGTGAACATAGATGTGGAAACAGAGGGAGTCCACAGTTGACCAGACAAGAGAGATTGTGGTGACTGCTACCAACTGTTATTATTTGATGATATGCAATTTTTATTCTGTGCCGTATGGAGGGACACAACCTCCATTATGCTATTAAATCAATAATACATGAGCCGAACTCATCACAAAACAGCAAAACCCAGCTATTTGACCTACGAATCAGCACAGTTCACCCTCTCCTCCTATCCTCCTCTTCCCCTCTCAGCAGTCTGCTCTCCTACACTGAGTGGGCCCTCGGCAGCACTTGCAGAGGAGCTCCAGCCTCAGCAGTGCCCGGGCGCTTGTGAACACGATGCCTCCATCAGGGAAGTATCGTCACACACAGGAGATGTGGATTAGTGATGATTAGCAGGGATTATGGCTGGTTAATGGTGGGAAAATACATTAGGAACCATCGGCTCTGGGAGGGGGAGGGGGATTTCACTCACGCTAGCGGATTTGCATTGATCCACAGCAAATGAATGAGGATTAGCAGCATCAAGCTATCTGCCAACAGATAAATAACATTAAGCGTATTATACGCCAACGCCTGTTATTAATGACATTACAAACACCACTACAATGCTGGCAATTATGGAAATAATGGGAGCGGCTGAATAATTTACTTGGTTGGGATTCCTGGGATTCCACATCATCCGAAACATAGGGTGATGCTGGAGTACCAAGATGCTGGTAGGCAGAGCGGCATGTTGTTACTTAGTACCACTAAGGGGTTTTTATCTTGTTAATACTTTATTAATGCACAACAAACGATTTATGACTGCTTTATAGATTAGTAATAAGCAATTTGTAAGAACAAGATTTGGTTTGCACGGAGACTCCTCCAACAGGTAACTTTGTCACTTACACATGGCCCCAGCCAACATTTGTATGTGGGGCCCATGTGGGTAGTAAATCGACTGAAAATGGGGCCTTTATGGGATTGTCCAAATGCATGAGTTTACTAAAGTGGGTCCTCATGGAGTATGTTGGGCTACCTGTGTGGATATGATACCCGTGGACACTCCCATACGGGGCCCATTTTATGGCCATTTACGCCAAGACACGCTACGCTACGATACAGTACAGTATAGTGCGATGTGATGCCATGCAATGCCATGCAATGCCATGCAATGCCATGCAATGCCATGCGATACGCTACACTACGCTACAATACGATGCGATGCCGTGTGATACGATACAATACGATGCAATGTGACACGAAATGATGCGATGCAATACAATGCGATACGATGCGATACGATACACGATACGATACAATACGACATACAATATACTGTATTGCCCCTGTAGGGAGGTTTGTCTTGGGCTCAGGTGCTGGGCCAATAAACACCTTCACAGTCACAATAAAACAAAACACATGAACAAAACAGCATTAGCCGCATAAAATCACACCATAAATTGCACATAATCCAAACTGCACATACAAAATATTGCACATAACAACTATTGCACACACACCATTGTTGAAACATCATGGAACTATTGCACAATCCCTGCAGCCTTAAGCAGCATTGTTTAAAGGTGTGATGGAGATGGGAACAAATGAGTTTTTTTTACTCTCCACATTGGCCCCACATACAAATGTTGATTGGAGAAAAAAAAGAGGACTGAAGGCCATCCGTGTTAACTCCAATTTTATTAGATTATTGTAGTGAAAGAACTCCTATTTATGTTTTACTCACTCCCTAACAACCCAGCAAGTTTACATCCTTACAACCCAAGAATCATTATTATTACTTTAATTTCATAGTAGTGTAATCCATATTCAATTCACTTTTATTTGTAAAGCTCAGTATCACAAATCACAATTTACCTCAGAGGACTTTACAACATATGATACCCTCTGTCCTTAGACAAACCCCCCCCCAACAAAATGAAAAAAAAATTGGAAGAAAGCTAAGGAAGACCAAATGAGGCCAGAGAGACATGCAGTAGACACTGTAGAGTATTGATAAATAAAGGCAAAACAGTGTGCCTGATTAGAAAGTTCCTGTTAGGTTGATGCTACAGATGGGAACCTTAGAAAAAAGACAAATGTGGTGCATCATTTACCGTGTGTTAATATGTCACGTCGGACTCAAAGCACCTCCTTTAATAAATGCATCCTTTTCATTTTATGGCAGGTGAAGCTAAAATTCTGTTGGATCAATAATAACATATGCTGGACACTGATTTAACTGCATAGAGAAGGCATCTACAATGTACATTGCACCATATTACTGTGTAGTGTGCAGGAGAAAAGTGTTCATTCCTCCATCTAACCCACATTTTTAACCTGACAGGTGAGAGAGCCTGTAGCTTTCTTACTCTCTATTACTACCTCCTTCTCCAGCCGAGTTCTCCTCTCCTCCTCCTACCGTTTATGTAATAAATACTCCACTCCCACAGTGAGTGGCAGAGAAAGGGGGGATGGAGACTGGAAAAAGAACAGAATAATGCATTTTTTCATCAAAAATTCCTTCTCTTCCCCTACCTCAAGGTTTCCTCCTCTGAGCCACTTGAAAGATGGGCAACAATGTGGCCACACAGTGAACACCTAGTTACCATATGAAACACTCCAGCAGTGAACTGGAGGAGACGGAGACGGGAGAGGAGAAGTCTTGTGTTATTTATGATACTGGGCCTTGTAGCTATATGGGTTCCCCCTTCATGTCGACTCCAAGGTATGGCCCCCATATGCGAAGGGGTTTAAGTGCGGCTTTAGAAAGTTACTCTCCACTCCCCTCTGTCTCTCTTTGCTCCTCACTCGCAGGTTTTGAAGAAGAGAAGTAGCCCGTCTCCCCCTTTCATGGCTTTGAGGGACATTTTATATCGCCTCAGGTGTCTGTCAGTGTGACTAACAGTTCTGAGAGAGGAGAACTAATATCTCAGGAACTTGCCTCCAGGCAGCAGCACATAGATGTTACTGTTGGTGGCATACAATGAAAAGAAAGTCATAGTTTCGAGGCATTCAGCAGCAGCAATTACGACTGATTCAGTGAGCTGGCTGGTATTAAACAATGGCTGTGACAACCTTAACAGGTGATAAGAACACAGTGGGAAAGGCAAGATAAATGCAATCATCTGTACTGCACAAGCTGCCTTCATTTTGTCGGATGTCTGACGAAAGGTTGCAAATAGCCCAAGGAAACGCATTAGGGATAACACACTAACCAAACAAAGCAGTAATAATAATGGTTTTATATTTTTCTTTTTAGTCTTTTCAGGATGACACTTCCAAAATCACACAGCACAGGTGCTGAGGAGGCCTTTTAAACTACTGCACAAGGTTGCAAAGTTAATTGTCGCGCCTAAGAGGACATGGCATTCCCATGTTAAAGGTTGTCCCCTCTCTTCACCTTCAAGCCTGGCTTTTGTCAACTGTAGCGAAGGCATTGCAATGCTTCCTGACTGCAATAACAAGGTTCGCTGCAGAGAAGAGGCGAGGAAAAGAAAAGACAAGACCTTGCAGTAGAGAGAGACATACAGATAAACAATAGGAAGGTCATCTAAAACCTGAAGCACACTTAGATGGCCTTCCTTCATCAAGGATATTCAAAAAGAAAAACATGGCTATTCAGCGTTCACAAATCTATAGGCACAGCAGCTGAAAGATTGCCTTTCTGCATACCCCGAGCAGCTCTATTGTTTCTTTAAGAAGCCATATGGACAATCTAGGAAAGAATAGCAAAGGACTGTCACACAGATATCTTGGCCGTACAAAACTAACTGAGGAAGTTCCAGCTCGGCTTTTACACTGTTTGTGTGCCAGCCCTATAATCCAAACCCAAACAATATTCTTTGCTGTAGTCCTTTACCCATGACTGATCCTTCGTGTTATGCATGCTGGAATGGCTATTATATTGTGAGCCCGTGCAAATTGGAGCCGGACAATAAACAGATCATCAAAGATGATCCTGCTGCCCCCGACAGTCGGCTTTGCCCTGCGATGCTGAGTTCAAAGGACGAAGATCGGTGGGCAAATGAGTGCTGTTGCTCGGCGCACAGTCAACCGAAACAACAACAACAAAGATAAGGCTGATGGAAATAAATAAATAATGGTGGTGGAAGAGAGGAGAGGGGGAAAAATAAGGCAAGGGAGGGTGGGGGGGTGGAGGGGGTGTTAGACACAGCACAGAGATGAAATGGAGACCTGCCACTGTGCTCAAGGACACCGCGTGCCACTATGTAATTAGAAATGTACACAGATGATTTGGATGCAGCGATATGATTAGGCAAAGCAGTCCCCAGTCTTAGGCCTAATCAGCTCACTTCTGAGAGATACTCCAAGATTGCTGGTGTGCGTGTGTGTATGTGTGTGTGTGTGTGTGTGTGTGTGTGTGTGTGTGTCTAGTTGAAGTAGAAGGGGTGTTACTACTAGGCATCTCTGGGAGGGTACACTAGAGACACTGGCATACAGACACCTAGCACATGAAGTTAGACATCCAGTGACGGGGAAACACATAGGGAAGGGTTTGAGCTGACACTTAATTTGAACACGCAAACACGTGCCAGATCCGCTTATGATGAGAATTAGGGCCACCACTGGTGGAAGAGGGAGCTATAACTGTATGTACTGCATGTATTATGAACCCTTGCAGCTGAGCCTGTGTCAGAAACTTGCAATGATGAAAATGTGGCGAATGAGAGGAATAAGGGGTACCGTATATATGTAGTATAGGAAACAGATTTTCAGGAAGGATAAGATTAAGGGGAAAATGAAAAGAGAGACAGAGTATGAGGGAGAGGTGGAGACAGTAACATTTCCTGCTACAATGTAGCACATATGAAGATATTAGAAAAATGTTCTTTACAAGAATAACATGTAAACTCCAAGACACTCTCTGACCAGATTAAAATGCAACAGCTACTTGGAGAAAATAGTTTCAGCGCAACAGAAGCAGCACGATATGTCACAATCTAAGAGACAACAAACACAACAACACATAACAGCTGGAGTTCATCTCCTCACAGCTCACACTCAACTTTTCCATTTATTATACATACTGTATCACTCTTACTTGACTTTACTTACTTAATTTATTGTTGCTTTACGTACTTTTTTGATTTTGAATTCATATGTTGTTGAGAGAGAGAGAAATGGATAGATAGATAGATAGATAGATAGATAGATAGATAGATAGATAGATGGATAAAGTAATATAAGTAATATATGTGTAATGATTTAATTTCTGTAATATGTGTAAAAAAATATTTTTTAACTTGTTCTGTGAACGGCTTTGCAAAAACAACATTTTGTTTATGCTAATAAAGCTATTTGAATTTAAATTTGATTAACAGTTGGCAGGATCCCTCATCGGACAATCTTTCAGAGACAATCATAGTTAGTGAGAGATAACATGCTGACTGGAAGAAGGATTCAAGATCCTGAAAGAAAATGTTTCACCGCTCTACTCTGAGTCGCTCTCAGGTCAAACCTCAAACCCGTCTTTTAAGAGCACCACATTTTGAGGTCAGCTCAAGAAGAATTGAGCGAAAACACCTAAAACCTCAACACATATGTGCCCTGGAGCTAGAGGCAGGGACATACACAAAAGAGGCGATGGTCTACAAAGACCCGAGTAATGAGCAGAGGCCAATTAAAAAGAGCTGCTCCCTCCTCCTCCTCATCTACCACATCCCTTTCTCCTTCTCGCTCTATCTGTCCTTCTGTCTCTCCTCCTCCTCCAGTGGCTTGTTATTGATCACCTTTAACCCCGTCTCTCAGTGGTGTCAAAACTACCATTTAGGGTCATCCCTAGGGCTGAGCGTGTGTCGATCGCACCCTGCCCCATAAATCATTACCGGGAGGAGGGCTTGGGAGGCTCTGGCTCGCCTGAAGAGCAGAGGGAAGGCCTGACTTTCACAGACGCATTTTGGCAGAGCCCAACCCTATGCCCCCAGGGGTCAGGGGTCATCGATGGTCCCATGGATTAGCACCCAGACACCCCCGCTAACGGTGGTTTCTCCAGCCAACCCACCTCTATTCCCCCACGGGCTCGGCAGCAGCACCCCTTTGATTTTTAAATAAGACAAAAGGTCAGTCTGTGTCCTGACCTGTCTTCGCAGTGATCTCCCTCCCTGCATGTGCCAATTTTTCTTTATTCATGATATATCCTAATTTTTGAAGCTGAACGAAGGGAAGTTTTAGGGGAGACGTAAAGGGAAGTTCACAGAATGATATGGTCGAGAGAGTTTGTCAGTGAATGACTGGAGCTGTGGGCTACACGAGGCTATTGTTGTCACTGTCTATCTGTTTGGCTATCTGTGTTGGCCTCATACAAACTCCCCTTCACCTCCTCCTGGGCTGGAGGCGCCTCATCGCCTCAGTACACGGCTGCATATCAGCCAGATGCTGCATCCACCCACAGCCCTCCTCCTCTTCTCCCTTTCCCCCCTTTCCACCCCCAATGCTTTACTCCCTAGGTAGACAGGCAAACAAGCAATTCTCTCCAATCTGATCTCTCTGTCTCTTTCTCTCTGATCTGCCTCTGTCTGTCTGTCTGTCCACCTGCTGCTCTCCCTGCAGTGGTCAGGCTAGGTTAGGTTATCCTCCTCAGTCACAATCAAGGGGCCTGGGGATGAGGGGATGATAGGGTGGAGGTGACAGGTCCTTTGTTGGGGTAAAGACTCATGACCCATGGGTAGGCAGGCAAAGGATGAGGTAGGGGAATCTATCACTCTGCAGTGGTGGATGAAGTATCTGAAAGCCACACTAGAGTAAAAGTACAGATTTCTTAAATGACTTTGGTCGAAGTCACCTATTAGAATATTGCTTGAGTTAAAGTCTTTTAAGTATCTGACATTAACTGTACTTAAGTATTAAGTCATTTTACAGTGTTAAATGTACTTAAGTATTAAAAGTAAAAGTTCAAGCAATTTTGTTATCAAAAAGGAAGCAGTCAGAATTTTGAGAATTATAAAATGTACTTCTCTGTAACATACAACACTTACAAAAAAAGTCGTTTTTTTACAATGTAAAGGAATACAAAATCCATTTGTTTCCTTCCTTCCCATTTCTTCATTGGTCCCTCCATCCCTCTCTCCCCTCCTGTACTATTTCTTACTAAAAAAATATGTAAATACTGTAACTAAGTATTAATACATAATTGCATTACCGCACTGTCACTCCTCAAATACTGACCCATCATGTCCCACCAGATGTTGTCATTCCCACCGGTTAGAGGTAATTTTGTTAGTTTTTTGTGTGCGTTAGTGATCAGTGGTGGATCATAACTAAATACACTTACTCAAATACTATTTAAGTAAAACTTACTTTTCTTTTTCTGAATGTATTTGCATTTGTGGCTGTGGCTCAGGAGGGAGAGCGGATCACCCTCTAATCACAAGGTTTGCAATTCTGCATATCGAAGTACCCTTGAGAAAGACACCGAACACCAAGGTGCTCCTGAGGAGCAGGCCAGCACATCGCATGTCAGCTCCATCATCATAGTTGTATGAATGTGTGTGTGAATGGATGAATGAGAAGCAAATTGTAAAGCGCTTTTTTTAAGGTTGCAAGGCGCTTACAAAACACATTTCATTGTACCATTTGCACTCACATTAAGGGCGTAGGTTTGGTTTCAACATTTTTGAAATATATGCAAAACTGGGGGTTGGGATAGTCCTCCACCAGAAAATTTTGAGCATCAAACATTTTATTTCCTGCATTCTGGTGAGTGTTTATGCACCAATTTGTATCTTTTCTGCATCAATTGATGGTGTAAATGTTGATTAAAAAAAACCCCAAACCCTAAACCCTAAACACTATCTATCTATCTATCTATCTATCTATCTATCTATCTATCTATCTATCTATCGATACATACATACATACATATATATATACATTGCCATGTTATAGATTGAATAGTTATTATTTCCAACTTGATCAGTTAAAACTACTGCTTACATGTCAATGCATCATTGTTAATAATCCAATACTAAAATAGATAAATGTGATAACGTAACAATTACAGAGACCATACCGCATAATGAATAATTTGACAATACTTTAAATACACCACTTCTGTACTTTGTATGCAGTATTGGAGTATTTTTACCCACTGCTATTGCTACTTAAGTAGCATACCTAAGTAAAGAATTGTACCTCATCTTCCATATTAGCAGTAAAATGGAATGAGATCTTTGTTGTGAAGCTTGTGATGCAGCTGCGTCATTCGCTTTGAACAGATTGGATCTGAGATCCCTGTCACACCAATCAGCTTGCATTACATGCATATACAGATAAAAGGTGATCCATTAATGCTGAGGGGGGATAGTGGTGAAGCGGAGCAGAGGGTATGGATTTGGTACCCATTGTTGGTAGAGGGGTTCCCATGTGCCTCCCCACCCACACCAACCCACCCACCTCTCCCCTGCGGGACAACTCTACCAGGGGGTGCAGGCGTGGGACAGGACACTCCGCCACTGAGGGGATTAATTGGTGTGGCACCTCTTTGTTGCACATGGCCAAAGCAATTAAATAGTGGCCCTAGGCCTTCAGTTTTCTGTTACTGAACCGGTGACAAAGCAGCAAATTGGGCCTTTCTCTTCATACTTGTGCCCACATGTGAGCGCATATGCCGGAGAGATAAAACAAATTCTGCATGTGTCTGCAGAAGTTGTTTCATGAGGTGTGAATACTGGGGGAAAAGGACTACAGGTATGACAGCATTAAAAGACATGAAGGTGATTGGTGAGATTTTAAACATGCATCTTTTTTATAAAAAATGTGCATGTTTGTATATTTGTGTCTATGTATATTTTTCCATGTATATTTGTCCATGTGTTTCTGCATGGCTATTTGAATGCACAATGTGCAGAGTATAAGCAGGGTCTGGTGGCTTTCTTATCTCACCCACTGTCTCTCCCACTCCCTGCAGCCGTCAATTAGTGAGCCGGGGTGTGTGAAGGCCTTGTGCTCTTTCACATGAGCCTTTGTTGCTTCTCTCTCCCTCTCTCTGTCTCCCTTGCGTTTGAAGATTGAGAAAAGACACGAGGCAGGTTACTGTAGCTCCTCTCTGGGGTGTTGGTTGCTGTCTGCCCCTCTGTATGCCTGCCTGGGCCTGAAGCAGCAGACCACAGTGTCCACAGAGCCTTCAAACACAGGAGGGGGAAACATAGGCCTGGCCATGGAAGGCCAACCTCTGTCAGAAAAGGATGGCTGTGTCAGATCCACCATCACCTCTGCCAGTGCAGAAAGACCCTGAGATGTGTTTGTACAGTAAATGCCTATAGTGTGATGTTTGCAGAAGGTGTAGGTGATGAAAGAGAAGGAAGAGGAAATGCAATGGCGGAGATAAGACAAAAGGCAGGTTAGAACGAGGCTGGAGATAGGAGAATGGAAGAAGAAGGAGAGTGAAGGGACTGAAGGAAAAGAGGAAGATACATGATGAGAAAGACAAGGAGGAAACAAGTTAGGAAAGGGAAGAAGGAGAAGAAAATGTAGCAATGCAAATGATGAGGTGCACCACAGAAAATCAAAAGACAAATAAAATGAGGACAACAAAGGGAGTGAGCTAACCAAATTTCCATACTGGAAGTTAGCATTTCCCTGGTTCACTCAAAATCAGATTTTTTTCATTGAGTTTTGGATTATCGCAGAAAAAAAAGATTTGTGCCAAACAAAAGTTTATGATACTTGCATGTTTTGTTCAGGAAGATAATCTCCACAAGTGTAAATGCAATCGCCAAGTAAAAAGCTAACATTAGGCTACAAACAAACTACATCATGTGGTCACATGACATCAACTTCACCACTACAACAAAGCTGTAAACCCGTGTTCAGTGATGGCCATCTGTACTTTCATTTAGAAACTTGTAAGCAACAGTCTTTTTTAAGATGCTTAAAAACTTAAAATTAACAAGTGGGGTATTTTCAGTCATAGGACAAAATATGAAAATAGTGTGTTTACCACAGACCTTATTTTAGGCATCTAACCAAAAACCCAAACAGCCACTGACCTCTATCTACCTCCTGTCCCCTATACGCTATAATGAAATAATCTCCTTTACTCTCTATTACAGTTTATGTTTTTCATATATAGACATGTTAAGGATGTAGCAGATCACAGATTCTAAGCAAAGTAAAACCAAAAACAGCGAAAAAAAGAAAGAAAAAACACCTCTCCATACAAATTGAAGCAGCTTTTATCTGTTAGCCGTCAATGTCAAAACTGAGAGCAATTCCAGGTGCTATATTGAATAACTGACAGCTCCATTCAGAAATTCAAGTGGTTTAGCCAGTAGCAATGGTTCTGTTTAATACAATTTACCCTAGAAAGAACCACTGAATAAGCTTCTTTTTGCAGAGTGCAGACAACCTTTGTCTAACAAGGGCCAGACGTGTTCACCCCCAGCAGCCCAGCCCCTTCAGCCCTCCACATCAGCCCAGATCTCCAGACATGGAGCTGGGGAGAGGCGGGTAGAAGGGGGCCAGACTGCTGACCATCCATCACACCCGTCTGACCCGCCCCACAGTGCTGAAAAGACCACGGTTATCACTCACCCCTGACACAGTCATCGACGTTTGCCCTTAGACACACACACACACACACACAAACACCGAAGCTCACATATGGACAATCTACAACATCTTTGCAGTCACTCCGAAATGTCTCGTCACCTCTTGTCCTTTCTTCCATTCAACTCTCATCACCATCCATCAACCCTCATCATTCACAAAAATGCCAACACGCTCAACAGATGGCTCTAAACCAATAAGAGCATGAGAAATGTCAGGTAACTGCCAACAGGGACCAATGACATTGGTCTGCAATCACAACTAGGAAACAATTTTTTCCAGTTCTGGAAAATGTTATGCAGTGGCAGTTATGCAAAGTTCGAGTCTACTTCGATCTGGACTGGTGGCGGGCAGCCTTTGTGCTGATCTGAGCTGGGCGTTACAATAGCTTGTATTGTCCCACTGCCTCTCAGCTTTATTACATATGTATGTGTTGATTGCTGCAAAACAACAATGCTGGTGCATGGCATTAAGCAGTAACAATAACAGTGATGCTTGGCGCTCCTACTCAGCGTTGGATGTTTATCCAACAAACCTCTGTGTTGACGCCCAGTACCCAATGGTGTGAAATACCAGCAGGAGAGCCAGCATGGGAATATCATGAATGGGAACTTTAGAGAATACTCTCCTTTATTGAGGCTTACTTCAATGATTTTTTTTAACCCTACACACTAAAAACTATTACAGATTGAGGATGACTCACTGTATTTATTGTTCATCATGCAAATAACTTTTAGTTTTTGGTATATCCAGAGTGCTTTGTATTGAGTCTGAACACCAAGCTTTGTATAGGAATCCAATGAGATCCATAATGTGTAGATGTGTGAAATTGATAGGGAATTCAATGGTACAATGGACACATATGAGAGCGCTGCACAGGCTCAAAGGTCACCTGGCCCACCCACGTCACTGTGGTGTAACAAGCCCGAGTGGAATGCCAGGGGGTCGTTCTGGTCGAAAACCTTGGGTTTGTCACCCGCTCAACCCCTAAAGCATCGTGACACACCCGAGCGGGCCAAGCAATGCACCACCCCCGCTGGCACCCTGTGGTATCAGAGGCCTTCCCACCCTTGGGTCCCATTCACACAAACCCACATATGGGCGTACGCAGACAACAGCCATCTCTGATGCCCTTCTGATTCTCTCCGTTGGCATTTAGCTGCAGAAGTTTAGTGTTTGTGCCTGTGTGTGTGTGTGTGTGTGTGTGTGTGTGTGTGTTTGTTTCAGTGGGGCAGTGTGCAGCAGGGAAGGGAGGGGAGGTGACAAGAGTTGTGGTGCAGATGTCCCCACATCCAGTGGAGCCTCATGAATGGCAACTGTTGTGATGGTGACGGGGAAACGCGTTGGAGGCCTGGCCTACGCACTCCAGTCATCTGAATGGATGGAATTCAACTTGCTCAAAAAGACAAGCTCATGCGTGCAGACTGGAAACAATGTGCCCTCTTTATCACTTTTTCTCTCTTTCTCTCTGCCACTCTCACTCTTTCTTCTTTGCCTTTGAATCATCCCCCCTCTGTAAATGTAGCTGTAATTTTCATTGTGATGACCGTTTCATTGTGACGCATATCTTTCACAGCACCTTTAAAATTCTTGTTGGGCATTAAAAATCTTTGTATATATATTACAAAACATTAAAGCAAATTAATTCATTTTAAACAAAACATCAAATGAAGCAAATTATTCTTAGATGACAAAGCACAATCTATTGAAACAAAGGAACAAAGATGGATAGGAAGTCACGCGGTAATTGATTTGAAGTGGAAATGTTATGATTGATCTATTGATTAGTTGTCTGCTGCTCCAGCCCTTTTAACAGCAGACGTACGGCTTCACTCAGGGGACGGTGAGGCTGGGGCCTCACAGGGACACACACGTGTCATAGGTCCATCTATTTACCATGCGACTATCAGGACTATTAGAGAAAGGAGAGACAAAGGAGACACAAGATGAGGCTGCGTTTTTAAGCTCTGTCCTATTAAACATCTGTCCAGTCAGTCTAAGATTCCTATGCTTGGTCAGTCACATTTTGTGACTCGAAGGCTGTTTATCATTTTTCAGATGAAATGATGTGAGTGATACTCAGTTGACAGGATGGGAATTCACTGTGTGTGTGCTGGAAATACATTTTTCAGAAGAAAGACTAAATCTTCTGCTGCTCTCAGTTTGCTCTAGATTTTCTTTACAGTAAACTCTCAACATTAGATGGAAATGAGAGCACACACTCTTCTAAAGATGCACATAAGACATCTACTGCACTTCTTTCTCCGAGTTTCAGTATTTATTAGTCTACAAGTGTGGTGATGTCCTCACACACTGATAAACTTTAAGCTAAATCAATAGGGATACCAAAGTTGTGGCACTGACTCATAGGAAATGATCAAACACATTAGTGAAAGCACACATGCATAAACCTCATATGTAGATAACTGAAAATGTCATACATAGTAGTGAAACAAAGCACATACACTATCTTTGTTAGTATTTACAAGGGCTGACCCAAAGATTCGAAGCTTCAGTTGTTGCCATGGTAATAAAAGTCCAAATTAGTATTCAAATGCTTCGTTTTTTGTTTTGTTGTTTCAACAGTAAAGTGGTGGTGGAAACTGAAAGGAGGTGGCTTTTGTCAGACACCAATGAAGCCAGTGTTCTCAGCAGTCTTTGACCCCCGACCCTTCAAGCAATTCAATTGACTGTCTTACGAGGAAAAGGAACAGGTAAGACGAATTGTGGCTGTTATCTGTGGCTGGGAACTGTAGGAAAGTGCTTACTTTGCATCAAGTGGCACAGCCCAACCTGTGGTGTTCAAGATATAAATAACTTATAGAAACAGTGCATGGAATAGTCCACCTTCCACCTTCTCTTCCACTTCTCCATTACTGTCTCTCTCTCACAAGCCCTTTTTACGCAGAGATCGCACTGCAGAGCCATTACAAAGTCCCTTCTTTATGCTTAATTTTTTACACAGGAACAAATGATGGTGGCATCATTCCACTCCAGTGTGTGATTATAGACACATGCCGGCATTGCGCAATCAAAAAAGGCATAACCATGTTATATGAAAACGTAACAGAGTCAGCCTCTAGTGTGACATAAAAGATAAGCAACAGCAGCGTTTTCTAAACAATACTTTCGGCACTGTTACTACCTCCACTGCCAGGTGAGACAACTCTGCCCCTCTGTACTGTGATTGTACCTGTTTTACAGAACGGTGAGGCAGCATGATGGTGTGATATTCCTGTCTTGAACAGGCAGTGTAAAAGGGGCTACACACACGTACATAGCCCTAAGTTTGGTTGGGTTCGGTTGTAGGTGAATATGATTGATTACAATTACACCCCCACCCCCCTCCAATTGATCCTGTCATGTTCCATCGAAGCTTCGAGGCCCCAAAAATGATGTTCAGGACAGCCCCAGTATTTACATGATAATAGATTTTAATCGTTTTCAAGTTGTGTTTGATATCATTGTGCAGCTACACCGTAGTTTCAATCTAGGCACATAAAGCTCCCCTGTCCTTCTTTTAATAGTGACAGTGAAGTGGACAGCCAGACTACAGTGAAGTCCTTTATCCTGACTAACAAACAGATAAATCACTCAGCTCAGACCCACACACTCATACACACACAGGAGCAACAGACAGTAAAAGTCTGACATGTCCCAAGAGAGACCAAGAAAAGGATTCTTGTTTGAAGCAGGAAGGGGTTATTGTTCACTAGATGCCAGGACGTGGGCATCCAGGCACAGATTAGCCACAGGGAAACATTATCTCTCTGGGCCAGTTTACAAGACCCAGTCTGGCCCAGCCAGGCATAGTTTGGTCATCTAGGTACTTTATGTTCTGACTGACTCTTGTCTCTCATAAGAACAAAGTGCGGGCTTGTTGGAGGAATCCAGAGGGGTGAGTCCCTGCTCTCCTCCCACCTCCTCTCCTCCCTGCTTCCCCTCTTCTCCTCCCCTCTGGCCCCCTGGACCAACTGCGAGGCTGCTGGAGTTCAAGCCTGGCCACGTGTTGGTCATTACACTCCCACAATGACCTTGTTGAGCTCAACATTTAGAGTCCCATAAAAACATTATTGTCCGACTCCTGGGATCATTTGTCCACTACCACAAAGGCTCAGAGAAAACCAAAATGTTAACCCCCCAGGGTTTTGCGGAGGCACATTTTTCAGATTCTGCCCCTTCTCTCCCTCTCTACCCATCCGCCCTCCCAGTGCCACACTGTGCCCACACTGACGCACTTCCCAGCGGTGCCCACGGCGCACTCCTACACCAGTACATTCAGATATGAAGAAGGCTGCTTGGTCAAAATGCTGCCCCATAAAAAAGCCATTTTGTGTTTTGTACTCCAAAGAGCAAAACCAACAATATCCATTCTCTTCTGTATACATCACCATTTCAGCTTTTCCCTCTCATTTTATTTTCTTTCACCCACAAATGTTCCTGTTTGTCATCCATCCATCCATCCATCTATCCTTCCTCTTTCAGATGCATAACTATGGACCCATAACAGCTAAAAGTCCCTAATGGTCATTTAGTCTCTAAATATGTCCATTTCACATTGGCTGGGTGCATGTACCTGCTGAGTGAATGGGCAAGGTCGTGCCAGCCTATTAGCCATATTAAAAACCGACCCATTATGGTAATTGGGGAGGTCTAATGCATGTACAGGTTGCTTAGCGCCCATGTATTAGCCCTGATAGATGACTCAGTGATTAGCATTGAAAGGTACATTGTAGTGCAGTGCTGCTGCCTGCCCCTGTGCTTGCCGTCCTCTGATCCTGTCTCTCAATGTGGTGACCTCTGCTGTGGACACTTAGGTCAGTTATGCACGTCCCTGACCAAATGTTTGCTGCTGGGAATCAGAGTGACCGCTATGGACGAGGACATTCGTTATTCACTGTGACAATGACAAAGAAATGTAACATTTTTTTTCTTGGAGGGCTGAAAAAACGTAATTTCCATTTGGCTGGCAGGACATGATTGTGGTTAGAAATTAGGGAAGGCACATGTTTCATCCTTGTTACCCCACCTCATATGAACTGACCTAAGATGCACATGTAAATGCAGAAACTGTACTTCCTGGACAATGATTCCCCATGCAAAAAAAATGTTCTTTTGAAAGCTAAACTTAAATTAATCAATTAAGAATATTAAAGGACCAGCGTGTGAGTGGCATTTGGCAGTGAGGACTATAGACTGAAACAGGCTGAAACTTCTCCTGATTAGATTTCATTTAGTTCAGGGTTAAGGGGGTTTTTATTGGCAGCCAAATTATCTGCAGATGTGTCTTCCTCTCAAAAAAAAAACAGATCCAGTGATTTAAAACCGCAAAAACATTGAATAAAGTGGCTTTGCATCACCAGAAAGGCGTCGCCAGCAAAATCCTTGTATATCTGTGGTATAGCACACCTGTTGGGCGTTCTTCTCTTGCTGCCGCATGCCGTGTTTTTCTGGTGGTTTTAGGGCATGCAAAAAATTAAAATATTTCAAACTTTTCAGTTCAAGACCCGGAGTCGCACCACTCGTCAATGCCACTTTTTTGCCAAAGCAGCTAATCAAATCAAGTAGGAGGCGGGCTTTACTACTAACTGCACACTTCCTGTTTTGTTGCCGGGGTCAGTTGTGGAAACAATAGGATAATGGCAAACATGAACGAGAAATTAATTTTGGCTGCGTTTACATACCAAGAGCTTTACAATGCTAGGTCTCCTCATCACTCAAACAGTAACCGCAGAACATGTGCCTCGAGCTGCGTGAGCAGCCGCGTGAATCTTCCTGGTGAGTAGAACAGAACATATACCTTGTGCATGCAGTATATGAACGCAGCCCCGCTCCACACGTGCTCCCATCTGTTTTTCCAGATGCACTTCCAATGCATTTTTAGAGCAGTTGCGCCTGGCGCAATGCGTCTCAGTGTGATTGGCCTCCTTAGACAGGCCACTAGCCTATCACCAGCTAACCTGTGCTCACATTTCTTCTCTGATAACTAACATTCAAACATTCTGGAGGTTTTTACCATGAGCTGAATTAATTACAGAGGTTGTTTCCTCTCCAAATCAAACATTTAAAACAGTAAAAACACTGGAGAAAGCAATTTGACTTTGAAGAAAATCAGTCTTCTTCCAACACTCTCTTTGCAGAGGGGTTGCTAACTACAGTGGCAAATGCAAAAACATGAATAGCCCTATCTAGAACCAGTGTTTGGTTGTTTGGTTTGTCTGTTCTTGGCTACTGTAAAAACATGGTAGTGCAAAATGGCAGCCTCTATGGATGAGGACTCGCTCCTTATGTCAGTATAAATTGCTGATTGTAACGAAAAAAGGTAACGAAAATACAACTATTCTTATTTTCAGATTATTTTACACTAAAGAAAACATACTCATGACATTATATTCTGTTATAGAGATCAACAACACTGTCAAATTCCTGGTCTTTTTATTTGTAGTAGGACAATCTTGTTTCCTTATGAAGAATGCAAATATCTCAGAAATCGAAATGCAGTAAAAATCTTAGAATATGTGAGAGAGGTAGCAACAACCCACAGACATACTGATGAGAGTGTTAATACTTCACTACAAGTTTTTAATTTAGAAATCCATAAGGGAAACACTTTGCCTTGAGTATCCAAATCACATTTCATTAAATTTTACCATCTGTCCTGAAACAACCAGCACCCACCCCAATCCTCATTTTACTCCCAATCCAGAGCTCCCATCCCCTGCTCTACGAGCGGCCCTGACTGGAACTGGGTCTCTTAGGGAAGGGAGCACATTCTCCTTTCATCCCCTCTTAGAGGACAAACATCAGTCCCATCACGCCGCCCATCCATATTCATGAGCCGCTTATAAATATCTGATAGCAGCCTCACTACAGCTGTTTAGCTGGGAGAGCAACGTAAAGCGGCTCGTACATACAGACACACAAACATTTTGACCGGACATGCATGCGTATATGCACATGTGGTTAAACTGTATGTATATTGTTCTCTCTTTTACACATATGCATGTACTGGTCGGAGGCCAGATATCGGCCCCACATCTCCCAGTGGTTCTACCTGCCTGGCCCCCTGATAGCATCGGCTCATTGCAGGGCTATCGCTCTCTTTCGCAGGCTTTAATTAAAGCGTAAGTGTGACTACAAAATGAGAGAGGAATCCTTAAGTGCTGTATTTACCTTCCCTCTGACAGGGCTCATGCTTATCAGCAAGGCGAGAGTACTGGAGCTAAGAGACAGGGGCTTCTCAAAGGCCTGAGTAATCGCTTGGGCCCCTCTCCCTCAACACACATATACACACACTTCCTCAACCTGAGCATCTTGCATCTCGTGACACCTCTCTTCCTTTTTCATGCATATGGAATACAAATGCCTCAACTCGCTTCTCATCAATTTAAGGAATTTAAATTATCTAATAAAACATACAGCAAATACACAGGGTTAAACTAAATCAGCACTCGTAACACCTCATTAAGACAAAACAAACCAACATAACAGTGTGTGAAAGGGGAATTTCTTCAGTCATGTGGCTGTAATGATTCATGCTAATTATTCTGCTATTAATTCCAAACAAACAAAGACTTTTTTTACAGTTGCTGGAACATTTCACTTCCTGTGTGCCAGAGGATTTTTCCCTGGAAAGATGTAATTGTATCGGTTGTATCACTAATATGCAACATGGAATAGCAAGAGAAACAGTAATGCAAAAAAATATTCTGATGAAAATGCAGAATATTAAAGGTCCAGTTTGTATGATTTAGTGGGATATTTTGGCAGAAATGAAACGAATAAGTATGTTTTCATTAGTTAAAATCACCTGAAAATAAAAATTGTTGTGTTTTTGTCACCTTAGAATGAGCCGTTTATTTCTACATATGGAGTGGGTCCTCCGTGAGTCCGCCATGTTGTTCTAAAGGAACTCAAAACAGACAAACAAAACACTGACTCGAGATAGGGTCATTAGTGTTTTTGCATTGGCCACCAAAGTTCTTCAACATGCTTGGCACAAAGGAGAAGTTTCAGTTGGCTGCAGTCTGCAACCTCATGGCTAGTTGTCGCCAAATTCTACACATTTTGACAATTTTCAACCAGCTTTGAATCAAAATAATGTGGGTAGTACAGATGAACTGTGATAAACTTCCCTCTATCTTGCCACTGTTTATGTCCCTTTTCCCCCCTTGGTGAAACTCATCTAAATTATGCATTTTATGTCATTTGGAGGGGTTTTGCTGGCTCTCGGGCTGTTGCTCAAACTACAGGCTGTACTTCCATATTATTGTATGGCCTGCCACCCATGCCACCAACAGCCCAGACAAACAGTATAGCTAATCAAGAAAGTTATACGCTGATCACATATAAATCGAGATTATGTTACAGCACTGCTTATTTGTTTCCTAAAATGCTCCCAAAAACGAGGCCGAAAAATTGGAAATCAAATGGTAGAAGTTATAAGCGCTGATCAAATATAAACCAAGATTCGGTTATTGTGTTGCATATTTCTTGCCCCAAATGTTTCAGAAACATGTTTTAGCTAACTGTTTAACTGTAATACGAGATTGGCAGCTATTGTTTAACTCGGACTAATCCATATGACGTCACCCACCAGTGGGAGCGTCTGGTAAGGCGTAATGCATTCTGGTAGTTGTAGGTTTTCTATCTCTTGAGCAAAAGCACCTTATCTCTCTGTTATCTCTGGTCATGTAGCACCACTTTCAAATGTATATGCATCTTTCTATGACTGAGATGCCATAGATTTATGTGAGGCCTCTTTGTATATTGGTGAAATACTTCTTTAAGGAGTGTGGTGTAGTAGACAGGGAAGCGACCAGTCCCGTTTGGTGGCGTTTGGGGTTTAAGTTTTTGTTTTGTTTTTTTTTCTTGAAGCTGAGGGGTATTGAGGAGTCAGATGATAACTCCCTGTGGGTTTGTCAATATGAATTTCCCCTTTTCCACTCATTCCACCCATTGCTAATATTTTTTTATTTTGAATCTTTATGCTAGATAAAAAGCTGCCTTGCATTTTTTCCATATATGAAGAGGAGCCCTGCAGACATTTACAATCCAGAATCCTTGGGAGAGGAAAACGGAAGGGACCTTTTTTTTTTCCTGAGGCTCCAGATTAGAATGGCGATATGAACACCTCCCTATCACTGTCTGCTAGTGGCTTCCTAATCACATCCCTGCAACTGATACTGAGGCAGAAACAGAACGTGAAAGGGAGGGTGAGCAAGAAGAAGAGAAAGGAGAGATAGAGAGAGAGGGAGAGAGAGAGAGAGAGGCAGCTAAAGGTACAATCTTGGAAATCAAATGCCACAATCCACTGCATGCTCAGTGTGGCGGAGATACAGCGACAATATTCAAAGGTGACATTGCAATCAGTGGACAATACTGGCACAGGTTCCTGCACTTTCAGGAAGGTAGAAGCCCGAAAACTGTACTTGTGAGGAATTTTAGTGGTATTTCTTTTCTTTTTAGTCTTTTTTTTTTTTTTTATTTACTGATACCTAACCCTCCCAGTCGCTCGTCTTCTCCTCCAACTCATTAGAAACATTAGAATTGCTGATGCCGGCAAGAAAACACATTTTGCTTCGGTCTGAAGAATATCTTTGTTCTGTTTCCAATACAAATAGAAGGAGATTTAAATATTGCTCCTCTGGAGTGTGTCTGTGTGGCTGTGTAAGAGAGGGAGGCAGAGAGAGCGAATTTGAGTGTGCATCTGTGTGTTGAGCCGCGATTGGTTGTGCATACGAAAGGATGAGAAATTGTGTGAGCTTGTATGTGTGTGTGACACTGTGTGTGTTCCCAGAGGGTATTTCTGTTTCTTGTGTAGAGTACAGTTAAAGTGAACAATAGGCAGTGCTGCACTGCACCCTATGCAGCGTGATACTACAGAGCATCAACAAAAGGCTTTACAGGCTTTGTAGAGAAATCTAGAATCTACTACTACTTGGAAATGGTCAAAAACATTAGCCACGTAGGTCTTGAATGTCAATGGCTAACCTAGATGAAGGTTCAGTGGTTGGATCAGATTGGCCTGATTCTCTACGTTGATTTAAAAAATCTGGGAAACTGATTGCCTTGACACATGTTAGTAAATACAACTATTAATCTTAATTTATGCATTCTTTATATCTAATTGTTAAGTTTACTTAAAATTTAGTTATATGTCCTTAATTTTGTGTAGATGTTTCAATTTAAAAATGACAAGTTTAATTAAATCAATCTTTTTAGCAACTTCAGTAAGCCAAGTTTAGCTCTAAAATCTGTATTCTGCAGTTTGCAAATGTTCATTTGTATATTTCTTAAACATGCTAACAGAACTCACATATCTCCTAACTTCGTCATTGGCACAATCCTCTTTGTGATGGTCAAGTTAAGTCAGACAAACTTGGTTTACTGAAGTTACTAACACTTGGAAAGAACAAAGTAAGTTGTCCTTTTAAGTTGCAACAACTTGAAAAAATTAGGTAAATACAGCTAAATTAAGAGTAAACTTAACACATAGGTATAAAGTTAACATAAATTCAGATTAATAATTATATTTACCCTACTTTTTCAAGGCAATCAGTTTAAAAGGTTATTTCATGTAAAATTATACAGTGCATTGGAAAGATCACAGAATATACTTTAACTGTGCAACAGGTGCATTAGTTACTTTTTGTAGCCTAAATCAGGACACTAAAACAAAAGTACAAGGACAAAGCAGGAGGGAAGTAATGATAAAAACATACGTTATTCACAGAGGATATATCAGATTTTAAAGAAAAGTAAACAATACAGTAATAAAAAAAATTACACTGAAGCAAAAGAGGAAATGTAAGTATAACAGAGGTGAAATATGAAATCCAAAATTTTAAAAAATGGAGAAAACGTAACTAGGAGGTGGAGAAAGGGGAGGGAAGGCTGAAGCTAGCTAGCTTTTCTCATTAGCCATGCAGAGCATCTTGGCTCTGCTCCCACACCTCCCGGCTCATCATCGCCTGGGCCCTGGCTGCCAGCGCACCCCCACCTTCATGAACCATCCCTCTCTGCCTCATCCCTCCATCCCTTCCCTCCCTCCCCTTCCAGCCCCTATAATCACACCCGCAATCGCAGCCCCTAATTAGGTTAATTAATTTGTATCAGCCCTTGTAGGGACTTGGCTGATGAGGCAGCCATAATAGCGTCAGCGGTTGCCCCCTCCTCTTGCAAAAAAAAAGGAAAAAAAAGAGGAAAAGAAAAAGATCTGATGCAAGCCTGTCACTGACAAGACAGGACTATAAACCACGGGGTCACATTTACCTCCCCACCCCCCAACCTTTCTCTCAACTATGTCTTTTCTCCCCTGTAACCTCAACACATCCCTCCCCCCTGCTCTTGTTATTCCATAGCAGTGACACTGACACCTAAATAGTGATATATAACCCATCGTGTCCACTGGAAGGAAAATGTCCCGTATGATAATAATTGAGTCTGCATCTTCTCAGTGACACACTTTGACGCATATAGAAGTGTGTTTTGCTTGTTTGTTTACACTTTGGCAGTCTGTCGTGGTGTTCCAAAAGTGAGGGGAGGGGGGAGTGTGCGGTATGATAATGATTCTCTTGGCGGTTTGTCTCTGTAGTCGTCAGAGAGACCGATTGAAGCATCGCATTACAATCAGCGGCCCTCATCGCCCCTCATCAGGCCACTGACGAACAAACTCTGATTAACACCCCCATCTGATTACTGCAATCACCCAGGCTAACCACGCACAAGCACTGTCCCCCACCAGCGCGCACATACACTCACACAAGCACACTCATTCCGACACCTCACTGTTGAGCAGATACAAGGCGCATGTGTACACAAAAAGTAGCTCTCATCACGCATCGTCATGTAGTTGCCATTAGAGAGGTAACCATTACAGAAGCAACACATTATCAAATTTGAGCGACAAAAAGTGCACAAGTGTTTGTTTGAAAGATGGAAATAGAAATTAAGAGAGTGAGAATGTTATAATGAATTGAAAAGGAGCTTGATAGACAAGGGTGTAGGTTTGTTTCAACATAGGGGGAACACATATGAAACAGAGGATTTGGGGACCTCCACAAAAAAAATTTGAGCACCAGTTTAATGCATGAATTGCATGAGCCAGTTTGTGCCTTTTCTCCACCATCTGTGGTATAAATGTCTAATTTTATCACTATAATAGGGGACAAATGCATATGTTCCAAAAGGGTGGGGGAGCTGTCCCTTGAAAATCTACACCTGTGTTGACAGAAGAGGAAACTAATATTCTTTTTCTACCAAAATTAGTGCATGTAAGGAGATTTTTTTTAAAATGGGGAATCCCAAAAAATCGGTGATAGATTCCTTTCCCATTGCCAGTAGACCAGAGCGGTGTACACGGCTCTGCGTGGGTCACTTACATTTTCACAGACAGGCTGGAAACAGATTAGTTAACAGCAGAGAGCAACATGGAGGCCAGTGAAAACCTCATGGTTGTTACTTTTTATATATCTCTTACTTTCCGTTCATTCTCTCTTACAAACTCAGTGCAGATGGACAGTATTTTGTGTCGGCTCGTTATTGCATCTCGCTGGTAGATGGGCTAAAATTAACGCGTTCACCCGTGTGTTGTATTTACATCACTAACGATAAGAGCCAGAGTCATCTGATGGGGGTGTGAATGCTGATTGATTGCCATCACATATAAGGCCAGATGTTAGCAGGTGCTATTGTTTTTTTTGTGCAGTGGTAAAGGGACTTAATGAGAGGTTTAAGTCTTTGAAACCTGGAGCTACTTTATTTTTTTTATGCAGCCTTCAGATGCTTGCACGTTTATTTATTTATTTATTTATTTTTTGACTAATTTATAAATAATTTGTTGGTCTTTTCTTCTTTTGTCTTCCTGTGATTTTGAAAGAAATTAAGATAATGTGCTCAGGTTTCAAAGGGTTAAAGAAACTTACACAACTACAATTTCAAACCCAGGTATAGTGTCCAGTATGTATTTTGCCAGAATTGCTCGACCCCCCCCCCCCCCCCCCCCCCACCCCACCCTGTGTGTTCAATTGTGTTGCAAGCAGACACATGCATAAATATACACACACACACGCAATCTCAGGCAGACAATGACACAGAGAGGCTGCGAGACAAGGACAGATCCGGTAGTTAAAGCGTAATGAACACGTCCCCGAGGCGCGCGCCTGGCATTCCCCTGAATGATGGACTGACAGTAATACCGGGGCAGATGGGTGCCCTCCACGCCCCGCTCAACACCACACACACATGTACACACCCTCCCCCTGGTCTATCCTGTCCCTCTCTCCTGCAGAGATATACCCCCTGTGGGTCTGATGCGGGTGGGGTGGGGGGGGGGGGGGGGGGGGGGGCAGGGAGGGGACCAGGGGTGCTGTGTATGTGTGTGTGTGTGTGTGTGTGTGTGTGTGTGCACCTAGAGGTGGGGGGCATGAGTATGAGGCCCCCTTCATGATTTAGGCTCCCATGCAAATTTAATCAATTCGAGTACCTCTCGCAAGCCAGGGCTCATTAGCGGCAATTTAAAAAAAGGGGGCTCTGTGATCCCCACCTCACTGCATGAGCCAGACATTCAACTCAGGCACACACACACACACACACAGACACACACAAACATGCTAAGATACACACATATATCCAAATACTCACACACAAACACACAAAAGCACACACACGTCAGGGGTACTGTCAAGGCTGTAAAGATTTTCCTTCAGACGTCTTCCCCCTGGCATGGAGAAAGACCCTGCCTGCACGCCAGCCGAACCCCCCCCCCTTCCCCCGTTCTCTGTCCCTCCTCTCTATCCACTACTTCAAAAGCCCCATGACACCCAGCTTCAAGTTAAAGGAGAGAGGGATCCGAAGATAAAGACTACCTCTCATCCCCCAACCCCTTGCATTCTGAGACACCCTCCTAACGCTCAAACCCCAGGCTACCTCTCTCTTCTCCCCACCCCTCGCTCTCCAGCGCTCCGTAATTGGGGGATCGATTAGTATTGTCCTTAACCATCCTTAACCTTGGCTCTGTATGGCTGGCTTTGGAGCAGGGCAGAACTGTGTTGGTGAATAAGGAAGGTGGAGGCGCGGCACTTGTGGTTTGCAAGGATCAAGTGGCAAGTTAAAACCATGTGGGAAGGTGGAAGTGGTTTGTATTCTGCATCATATAGTGCGAAAGAAAATGTGGCCTCAAAACGACCTGCAGTTTCTTAAAGAAATGAGGTTAAAAGTGTGGTTGACCAGTATTGCAAAAAATATTTTTTTGTTTTTTATTTGCCCAGATTTTATTTGTCTCTTAGATTTCTGCTGCCACCCATTTTAAAAATTTAACAGAGGCATCACTTTCTGGAAACAGTGTCCCTGTCACTCTGAATAATGCACATAAACAAAGTATCAGCAGTTTTCATAAAGATATTTCTTCAGTAGAAGCCTTGTTTCCACCAAGTACTGCGGTTTACTTTAGTTCATTACACATTGGAATGTTTTTGTGTTTTCATTTTTTAAGTTGTGGATGGCACTAACAGAACTGTACCATTACGTCCTGTTTTTCATAACCCCTCTGTTGAGGTACCAAGCACGTGATCCTATACTAAAAGGTGGAGCTAGATACACTGCAGTCTGTTGATTGGTCACTAGAGAATTGTCACTCTTGCTCTACAAAGACTCAGTGCACATCCGCACTATTTTTAAATATCCAAACGATTGCAACAGAGACTCTCAACACTGCAGCCTGTTCTTTTTTGGTCTGAAAATGTCACTTTGCAGTCCCGTTCTGTGGATGATCAGCAAGGTGCAGACATTCCTCTGCTTCATCAGTGAAGAGGAAATACAGTGAGAGCTGGACGGAGCAGTGACATGGCTAGTAATGTGTTGTAACAACCTTGCCTACTTTAAGAGTACTGTTTGCAAGGGAAACGCAAAACAGATCTAGAGTTTAGGTACATGTCCATACTGCTTATCATCTGGTTCTAAGGGTACCCGACCCAAAGTGTTGTGTGTAAAGCAGCTAATGAGGTCTGGAGTGCTCATTGTCTTAGAAAAGAAGAGTTATTTTTTGTTTTTTAAACACTGCAAGCAGCAAAAAATACGTTTTGTTCACTGTAATGAGATGTTGGCCTAAATCTCAAGGATGCATATCTGTAAACCTGGGCAAATAAAATCAAATCTATGTGAAGGTCGATAACAAGTGAGAAGTGCGGCAAGTGAGAAAAAGTGTTTTTTGTAAACTCGGTGAAATTTAAATTAAACAAAATATCAGTGTCAAATAGAAAACTCCTAAACTGGTGTCTGAAGGTGCGGCATGAAAAACACATTAAGATCAAGAAGGAAAAAAAAGATCAGAAATATACCTCTTAATTAAAAAAGTGTTTTTTCTGTAATGTGTGTTATAACTAAACTTGTAAAACAAAGATTCATTGTATTGCACCCCTTCTTAACCAGGCTACACTTTTACTCTCAAACAGTTGCTATATATTGGGGTCAATGTCATACCCTGCAGCTGTGTGACCACAAAACACTCAATCTCCCCCCATTCCCAAAATGACTATGTGTTAGCAAACCTCCAGGGTCATTAACTTAAGAGATGGCGTTGTGGGGGACAGGATGGCCTGTGCGAGTCGTCAAATGAATTACGAGGCTTTTGACAATAGAGAAATGCCTGTCTATATCTTTAAAATCAGAAGGTCGCCCACTGCCCACCCCTGAGCCCTGCCACTGCATCCCAGTGTAAGAGTCCCGTTGCTGGGGGGAATGAAAGGAGAGGTTGAGGAGGAACAGTGGCTCGTCTGTGCTTGGGTCGCACACTCAGATAGGGGTCCCGGAACTGCGCACACAGTGTTTTGACCCCTGGGCTCTCCTCAACGACCTCCACCCCCTCCGCTTATGGACGCTGGGCCCTGAGGGTCCCAATACAGGCACGCTCTCTCAGCGGTTTGACGCAGTAGCAGAGGGCAGGGAGGGTGGGAGGAAGGCGTGAGGAAGGAGGGAAGGAGAGTTGGCCAAGGACGTCAATCACTCTTTGACTTGGTACAACACAATTCTGACATGAATGGAAACACTGAAATGCCACTGAAAGACATTAAGCATGCTTTTGTGGTGTACAGTGAACTCCACGCAGCCATGAACATACAATATATATATGTTTATGGCACGTACATATATTTGTACATTTAAAAACACCTTCATTGATATTTATACTGAAATGAGGGAACTACTGTTGGCTCTGTATTGAGTTTTAAATGAGAACACCCAGAACAAGCAGACACCCACCATCACTCTTCCCCTGTATTGGCCCATCATGGTGTTGGCTAACCTTTGCTCTGGTCAGCAGTGTTTGGGCCAAGGCCTCTGTTCCCTCTCCTGCAGCCCATCCACCTCTCACTGTGCCTGATGACATTTCTTCCTAGCTCCCTCTCTTCCCTCTTCCCCTCCAGTGGCTCCCAGGAGAGGCTGATGGATGGGCCCTGTTTATGAAGCTGCTGCCACCACAGTGATCAATCAAACCTGGGTCACTGTGAACTGCTGCTGGGCGCCAGGTCTTCAGTCTACTTCACACTGTCGGCTGGAGGAACCACACATACAGTTTATTAGTACGTGCACATACATGAGCACGTAGAGTCTGATGGAGAGAGACAGCAGTGGAAAGAACTAGAAGAGGTTGAATTTTGTGAGGAAAATTTTAGTGCCTCACCTGGTGCTTCAGCACATGGAGTGCTTGACTCAACCAACTTCAATTGTCAGGACAGGGACTTGGCAAGGACTGATGGCAGGAGGATCAACACAGTTGGCCTTAGTGGCAGTGAAACCACGGATCTTTTCACAATGAGACATCTGAACTAATCCGCACCCCACATATCAGCACACACTTCACAGAAAAGTCTAATTAGGTGAAGACGATGTGCCTCTATGAGGTGGATAGTCTCGTGAGAGCAGAAGGATGTGAGGAAGACATAGAAAATGACAGCGCTCATTGGCTTTTATTGTGGAAGACATTTTGACATGGCACAGCAGGAAATGCACAGGTGTAATTAATTAAATTAGCGAAGGCTGGATTCCATCTAACTGCTGAGTCCTGGTATTTGTGTACGCTGGCTCACCGTCACAGTTGCTCTTTTTTTACACAGAGATCGCACTATAGGGCTGCTGCTAATTCCCTCTTTTGTGCCTTCTTTGCATTTTTACATGTGCCGCTCCAGTGTGTGATTTTTAAATAACAAGCTGGCATCATGACATCAAAAGAGGTATGACAGGTGTGACGTTTAAAGGCTGTGTCACACCGTGCAGACGGTTGGAAGGAAGGAGGTCAAAACAATCTTGAGGTAACATTGTTTATCTTTCACCTTTGAACTCTTAACAGAAAAGTTTCCTGATGGATTGTGTTGTTGTTCACTGGCACACAGTAAATAGTCTTTGTTTTATCAATATTGGGTTGTGTTGTTAATGAGCATCATGGTGGTCTTCCAGTTTCCCGTTTTTAATTACTATTACAGACGACTGCTGTGTGCTGGTATGGAGGGGTATTTCCTCTCACGCAGGTGCAGAACATGCATGCATATTGGCCATCAGTTTGGTGTGTTTCTGTGCAACTTTTTGGCCAAAACATAGCGATGTGAAGGCAATGCAGCTGGGGGCTTTCGCTGCCATTAGTTCCCTGATGTTGGTTTGGTGTATCATTGCTTTAACACAACAATGTCAACCTATGGTGTGACATATAACATACCAACAGCAGCATTTTATAAACAATAAAAATGGCATAAACATGTCAATAACAATATTTCTTCTTTGTTATATGGCAGCTGATCTCAACCTCTGCTCAGAGGGTAAGAAGGTCAGTGCTTTCCTTTTTGCAGACATTTATGGCCGCTGTTCCTCTTTTTCACTTTAGCCACTAACTGCTATCAGCTGTTTTTAAATCACCTGTGGTGGGTCACACACATAACACGTCCTCAAAACGTCACAGCCATTCTGGCCATAGTGCAGTTCTGCCAGCTGTCCTGTTATACAAACATTATTTTTGCACTGTAAGTGGCTCCTGTGGTGGATTAAAGGGAAGACAACTCTGTCATTCCATGACTGTACCTTATAAACAGAGCGATGCGGCAGAACAGCACGATATTTGCGCCTTGAATAGGCAGTGTAAGAGGGGCTACTGTCACAGCCTGCTGGGACAACTGATTGTAAAAGAGCCACCTTAAATGTTACTAGGAACACTTTTGCTTTTCCTATCATGACAAGTAAAAATATCTGATGTAAAAATCCGATATAAAAAAGACGCAGAAATATTGGCATTAATTTGGTTAATAAATATTGAGATATCTGATGACCAGCTGCGACAGATTCAAGGCACATCAAGATAACCCTGTGAATGGGAATCTGCACTGTATGAACAGGTGTAGCTGTAACAATAGTTGCATTTGTCTCTCAAGGGAGCCTTTTAACTGAGGTATTTTTGCATAAGCACAGCTGCAGCTAATAAAATTAATAATGGGTAATTTTGATTAAAGTGAGCTAATGAGCAAGCATTGGCAATAGTATTATTATTATCAATGCATGTTAACTGACACCTAAATCATACTTAATTTTATTAGCTGCAGCTGTGTCTCGCCTGCTGTGACATGCCAAAAGGATCTGAAGGTGGTGCAGCATCATAAGTCAAGGGCTGCAACAAAGGTGTGTCCTTCAGAAGCCTTGAAGACTTCAGTTCCAGCCTTACCAATGCCAAAACTAATAGTGTAATTAGGGGCCTCTTGTCAAATACTTTAAAAGTTTATTACCAGGAAGTTATCCTCAAATGACCATAGGTGGTTAGCACATGCCCCTGTGCTAAAAACAGTGGAGTTCAATTATTTACATTTTTGAATGGCCCTTTATTGGTTCACGTCATGTCCTTTTCTAGTGACTGATAACTGCATGAATGCAAATACCTAAAAAAAGTAGCAAGGACATGTGACTTTCGGACTCTCTGAGTTGATGAGGACAACCTGAATGCAACTGACTTGCTTGAAATGAGCTGTAGGATGCTGAAGGATTAAGTTGTGTCTTTCAAATTTTATAGAAAATGTGTTTTTTTAGCTATTTTTGCAGAAGCCTTTGAAAGTGAACATCATTGTCTTTTATGGCAGGTTTGAAATGTGAATGAGAGTCCAGCTCCCCTCTTCACAACCTATTTGATTGTTTGTGACACACACAGTCAAAACACATCTTACAGAAAACATCACAGCCACAATTAAACTCTGAAGTCTTAAATGTCAAAATGTTGTGTCAGTGAGAGTCTGCTCAGTCTACTCTCTATAGATGTTCCAGTGTATTCAGTACCAACAGTTTTTGTCCTCCAAATAGTGTGATAAAGAGCACTAATGCCACCTACTGGTACACGATCAATTAACAATCTACTGCCACAAATGAGCAGATTCAACTTCTTCAGTTTATACTTAGCACAAGACCTTTATTTCACAAATCATGTCGTATTTTAATCATATTTCTTAAGTATCTCCATTTGCAATACATAAATAAAAAGTAAACCTTTAAAAATGGATCAACTACATTGTCCCAAAACAAGATCAACCACAAGTGTCTAATGAAAAAAATCACCAAAAAAGTGTGTGTTCTTCTGATTTTTATTTGAAAGAAACTAAAAATTGTGTATAAATATGTACAAAATTGCACAGCTGCAGCAACATTTGAGGAAAAGAAAATCGGCCCATGTCTGTGTGTCTATGGCGTGCTCTAGAAGTCCATTATTTCACTGGAATGATGATTCACTCTCAGCGTTTCCTCTTGGCCTCAAACTTGTAGATAGCTGCAGAACTGGTTGTCTCCTTTTTCACCTTTACTTTCTTGTTCTTATCCTGGTGTACAGTGTAAAAAAAGATCTTAATGTTAAATGTCATTTGCAAATAAAACCAAATTTTGAGTTGTGATTAAGAACGTCTTCTTCTCACCTGCAGGTCCTTGCGTGTCTGAATCTTCTGGGCGATCACAAACATTTTCTTCTCCCTGTCAATCCTCTGGGAAAGGATCTTGTACTGGTGGTTCCTCTGCTTGGCCAACATCTGCAGTTTAAGTGAGTAGACAACAACCATCAGTGGGTCACAACTGCACCTTCAAGTCAGCACAATATCAATGAAGCATTCTGGTTACTTGAGATGCTTACACAGCAAATGAGGCTGATTTACACACATTACAAACACAGACCTCTATTCTGTCAGGCTCCACACCTCCCTGGATGCTCTTAGTCTCCAGACTCGTGAGAGTTGGTCTGTTGTACACTCGGTCCACCAGCTCAGGAGCTGTGCTCAGGTGGGTTGCCAGGTCAAATGACTCCACTGAGCAGACACAGGAAAACTTCCATTAAAACTGTTCAACTTCTTAGGTGACCTAGTAACCATTTAAACCCAGAAAGACAAGTATGTCACATCATAATTGACTACTGTACATTTATATTTACCTTCATTCTTGGAATCCACAAAAAATGTGTGCTTGTTTTTCTGTTTGCTGCCTGCGTCCAGGAGATGGAGCTCTCCCTTAAGCCTTTCAATTTTCTGAAAACAAATGATGAACACACTTAGTTTTACAGGGGGTTATGTGATGGCTTTAACACATCTTTAATTTTGTTTTGAGTGCATAATAGATCTGCAAGGATTAACATAATTAATTGCCAACTATTTAATTAATCACAAAATAATTTGAATTTTTAAAAACTGAGTCAAAATCCTCTGATTCCATTGTCTTTAATGTGAATATTTTCTCGTTTCTTGACTCCTTTATGACAGTAAACGTAATATATTTGAGTAGTGGACAAAAGTGGGGATGTCCTCTTGTGCTTTGGGAGACACTAATAGACTCTTTTTTAAAAACATTTTCTGAAATTGTATGAATTTAACAACTAATCAAAAAAAAAATTGACAGATTATTCAACCATGAAAATAATTGTTAGTTGCCAGCCTAATAATTAACTAGTTTTGTTGTTGTTGTTGTGTTCTTTTATTTCAGATTTAAAAGATGTCCTAAATCAAGTCAGTAGGACACAAAATATATCAATACATGATATATAACTTACTTTAGCCTCTGCAACCCTTTTCATCTCCACGTATTTGATATCCTGTGTTCTCATCACTTTCTTCTGCTCCTCTGTCATCTCCACCTCCTCATTTGCTTTCTTTGCTACGTGAACTCCATCCTGTCAGCATGCCGGGAAATGAGCCATACACATTAAATAGTACAGCCATAGAGATTAGATGAATGAATTTAACAAGAAGGTATCTCATTTTCTCTGTTGTTGCTCTGATGATGTAGACATCCTACCTGCAGCTGGGAGTTGATCATGCTGTAGTAAAACTCATCTGGGTTCTTATCCAGAGCTTTCTTTCGCAGAGCAGCAAGAGTGTTTTGTTTCTTGTGATAGTCACTATAAAGCAAGTGACAAAGTAAGACTTTAGGTGACTTGTTAGTCATCAATGTTTAAACATTTAAAGGTTTACAATTTTGGATCCAAATCCTGGACATATACAACATTTCTCTTAAGCTTGACTCAACTCACTCTGCACGGAGTTTGTAGTCTTTCTTCTTCTCCAGCAATCCCAAATGTTTCCTGAAACCAGGCTAGTCAAACAAAACGACACCGTTATGACATATACATAACATATACAGATTCAATATTGGTATTTATTACTGTGTGTGTGTGTGTGTATCACAGTAGCATATAGTTTTGGTAACCACATGTAAACTTCTCAGAGGTTTCACTCTACTAGGGCACTTAATAACATAGCAGCAGGCTAGTATGCTAACAAGCTAGCCAGCAAAATACTGAAATGCTCACCTGAGATCTCTCGTGGTGGTTTCTCTGTCGGGATTTCAACGCTTTCCTGAACGACGACATCGTGACAAATGTCCTCGGGCGTAATAGAGCAAAATAGTTTTGTAAAAGTAGGTATTTGTAGGGCCTTTCTACGCTGTACAGTAGAAAATGCCTGCTGCTCCAGGACTACTGCTTCCCTGGTGGCTGAACACGTGGGTTCCTGCCGTGTTTTTTTTCATTTCCGTGCCGCAGATTCGCAACTCAAACCACATTGAAAACATCACACAAGTTATGCATCATGGCGAGCTAACATGAAAATAACAATTAATTATTCTTTGTCTTTTTTTCAAAAGAAACCGAGATAATATTACGTGTCTTCTCGAGTAACGAAGTGCTATGAATTTAATGCCACATATTGTAGAAGCGCACAACAAACAGTAGGTGGTGCTGTTGCACACAATTAAAAATGTTACATGACGATGTGACGACCGTGTTGCACATTGCCATTGATGCTACTTTATACACACACACACACACTACACATTTCACAAGGAAAATGTGTAATTGCAAGTGGCATAGTGCTAGGCAGATAATGATAAGAATGAGCCCATGGATTGCATTAAATCAAAATCTTATCCTGGCAGACTTTGTGATATCAGCAAATATCGTATTGTCGTCCAAAAAAAATCAATATAATATCGTATCATGAAGAAACCCTAGTTTCAATATTATTTTTGCTGTTGTTAAACTTGGTCTGAATCAATAAGTCAGAACATTTTCTGTCTTTTGTGAAAACAAGCTAGAAAATCAAAGTTTATTCTTTGAATTCAAGGCAGCGCAGTATGACTTTAATTAACAAATGGTCATTTTGTGGGTGAAGTATTCCCTAAAGTAAGGTTTTCAAGCAGGGTTTTTTCTTGTTTTATGATACTTTTATTTTACTTAGAGGATCTGGATACTTCTTCTGCCACTGGCATTATGTGAATGGATAATTTAGAAATGAATAGATGAATGGAAACACAATAACATTTGAACAACCATCCAGTTTCCTTAATAATGTTATCGAATAACCTCATGTCGTTAAAATTCAAAGTCCTGTTTAATTTGGATTCAAATATTTAGGACCACAAGGTTGCATTAAAGGGCTTACTGGCGAAGGAAACATGAGTTAATCATATTCATCAAAGTAAAAGACCAATGTAATTGGTATATGCCATTAAGAAGTTGTATGAACGCCAGACTTGGCACAGGATGCACTCAGAACAAGCAAGGGTCATCATCGGGCTGATGACTTAATGTGTTTTGGCTGCACTGTTGAAACACCAAATTATTTTGGTCATAATAATGAGGGCCTGCATTTGCCAGAGCGCACAGTTAACACTAATTGGTAACAAGTTTATGTTTTTCCAACATGGACATTTATTGCATGTTTCCGTTGGGGTTCCAGACCCCTGTTTTGATTTACGTCCAGACCAATAGACCTAACAGAGATTACATAGAACCTCTGTAATATTAAAACATTCTAACACACTTATTCTCTCCATTTTGAGGGAAAAAAGTGCTTCAGGGACTTGGACAATGAGGGGGTCATCACTCTACTCTGGAGGAAAAGACTTCCCACTTCCTGACATGATATTTTGGGTAATGGATAGACAAAGACAAAGCCTTAATGGCACCAGCTCCTTAATCTCACACAGACTCCCAACTCTTTGTGGATGTGAGAAGAAGCCATAGGACAGAGAGCGATATTCCACTAAACATCCATTTTCCCCCATGGCAGCTCACTATCCCCTCACCAACCGCGAGGAATTTGTTTTATATGTGTGAGATTTGCCCGGCATGCAGAATGTTTTGCGGGTTATTAGACCCATGAATGGGATCAGTGTTTCCACATTATGTCACTGGCTTGTTTATCAGTCTGATGGCTAATGACCCCGATTCCTGTGAAGGTTTCAGCCCAAGGCCCGAGTGGTCCGCTTACGTGTTTAACTAAGCAAACACAGGCAGCAGCCGGGATTTACGGGTAAAATGTCTGCATTCTGACTTCCTTGGCTCCTTGCTGTTTAATTCATGGCAGTATTTATCATTACAAGTGAAATGCCTGGTGAGCCACGACAGGGGTAAATACTACTTTGGAAATCAGGGTCTTGTAACGAGCTGATGCAAGAGCAGGAGGACAAGAGGTTGTGGGTTTCTTCAGGGTCAGCAATGAAGGAATGCCCTTGTGGGGCAGATGCAGATCCATTTGGTTTTCTAATATGACCCTGTAAAAATAACACTGCTGACATATTGTAAGACTGCTGCACTCGGGCTGAGCTCAGGGCTTTGGTATGTCTCCCCTGACCATGGTTGGTCCTCATCTGCAGTGAGCCGCCAGGCCAGCCCAGTTAAAAAATGCATGAGCCACAAGTTCCTACCTCCCGTGTGATTATTTAGATGCATCTCCTCAAATTAACACCACACAGCAAAACAACATGAGACAGATTCAAAAGTCAGCCTGTTCATTAAGTCGTTGGTAGTGGAGGAACTTTACTAAGTACAATTACTTAAGCACAATCATGAGGTACTTTAGTCATCTCCACTTTCTGCTCCTTTATACTTTTACTCCAATAAAGTTCAGAACTTTTTACTCCACTATTATTTGACAGCTACAGTTACTAATTACATTTGTGATTCAGGATTTGGTATCATATTTAAGCTTACATATAAGCTTACAAAAATACAATGGATTTTCATTTCAAATACTACACCAGGGATTCCCAATCTTTTTGGCTTGTTACCCCACAAACAGCATCCTGGGCCCCTTATCACATTTGAAATGTATGCATGTTGTTGTATTCAACAAAAAAGCAAAGATTAGAGAAGAGTTAAAAACAAAAAAAACTCAATACAAATATGTGTATCATAACTTTGTTTATTCTTCTCTGCAAACCGATTAATCCTTTTATGGAGGAGTCAAGACCCCAGGATTGGGAACCATTGCACTAAACTAAATTGTATGTAAAGTAGTTAAAACTCGCTCCACCTTGACCAACTACAACTTTTAAGTCCTACTTGTGTCTTGATGCATCAGTATTAATAGTTTGCAAAAGGAGTACTTTTACTTTTGATACTTAATTTGTAACAGAGGTGTGCATTTGAGTCACAGGACTTGGATTTGAGTCAGACTTGAGTCACAAATTTGATGACTTTGGTTAGAATTGACACATTCAAAAAGGCCTGCAGCTTGACCTGGACATTAATACCAATAACTTATAACTTTACTTGGACTTGAAACGTTTAACTTTAAAATACTTGATACGTCCCCCAAACCCAAAGATTTAAAAGTGGGCCACAAATCAATTCATGTCCTTTCACATCCTGAATCAACTTACATTGATGCCAATCATTTCCAGCAAGACCATTAATTGACCAGATCTGCTTTTTTTTTGTCAACAACAACATCCAGCTTGTTTAAATAAATAAGCAAATATTTTTTTTAAAAAAAAAAAGAACTAGTCATTTTATGAAGCAAAATATAACATGAATTGGCATAACATTTGTTTAGGACTAGAAAGCCAAAGTTTAGGGCTTCGGACTTAAATCTTGACTCAGGACTTTGACCAAGACTTGACACTTATTTGTGACTTTCAAAATGCTACCTTGTCCCACCTCTGCTTTGTAAGTAAATCTGAACTTCTTCCACCACTGGTAATTGTACATACCAACCTTACCTCCAAATATACCCCTCCACTTCTCAATGCCTGAGCCATACAGTAGGTGCTCTCCTGGGTGGGATTCTCACCATAACCACAAACTCTTGTAAAACAAAACTGGTCTACAATTAAGTGCCAATACGGTGCTTATTTTCCCTGCTTGAGTTTTGAAGTGTATATTGAAGAATGACCTGTTTTATATTCTAGACAATCACAGCAGTGAAGTGGCGAGAAGTGGATGGGTTTCAGATGAGGCAAAGTGTACTTCAAGTGTTCTGTTAAAAAGCTATTATTGCCAGTATTATTGAAAGGATCCTTCATTTGATGGTCTTTTGATAGTTTGTTTTGGGCTTTTCTTTAAAAGGCAGTGCATGATGTCTCTCTGTATCATCCTCATATGCTGAAGCTAGACACATTATGAATCACTGTCTGTATACTCCCTATGATTATGTGACATTTTGTGCAGCATGCCAAAATTTCCCCTCTCCACCATATATGTATATATATATATATATATATATAAAGACAAACACTGTTACAAGTCATATCTACTCATTATTTAAACAGGACTTTCAACAATTGAATTGCCTCATTAGTCTGCTGCACACACACCCCATGGAAAGAGCTAGAGATTTACAATATAATTTGAATTTCATTTATTAACGTGAGAGTAACCTGAGACATCATTATCACTGTGTTGCTTCAAAAAGGTAAAGTTTGTTTTAAATTTAAATTGTATTGCATTCTTCATCTGTTGAAAATATCTTCAGCTACCCTTAACCTTTTTATAAAGAAATAAGTGGTGAGGGATTCATCAGGCAATTTGTCCTATGAGAAATTGACAGACGTCTGTCCTCTAATTTGTTGCATGCAGTCGCAGGACCACGCCTCAGAGTGTAAAATAAGAATTTATAATTAAGGGGTTGTGAGGGAAACAGGGGTCACACCACTCTTTCACTTGTCACAAGACCTTGGAAAACAAGAGTCACATGTTGACACAGTTGTGTAGAAAGGTCCTCTGTTTTTAATGAGATTTTTCATGCATGAAACTTTGCAGCTGTGTTTGCATTTCCAAAAACATACACATAACAAAAAATAAGTATCTTATTGCATTTAACTTAGTGTGCTTGTGAATGCTTTATATAGTTTAAACAGACATTTATGTTAATCTTCAAGAATAAAAAGGTAGAGTCCAATAATAGATTATACAACATGAAGTCAGTATTGTATTTGTACATTACTCTTAGGCTTTATGCTAACCCTATCTAACATGGCTGCGTGCTTCAGTGATAAGCACGCTCCCCTCGTTGTGCGCAGTTTAATAAAAGAACTACTTTCTTTCTAGTGAATTAATTACATCCACCAACTGTAATGTTTTGTCTCCAACTCAACTATACAATTGCAAGACAGTGATGGCAGAATTTTTATTTTTCAATGATTTATTGCCTTTTTATAGATTTTGCATGCAAGTGTGTATTGAAAAGTCTGAAATGGATGAGGACTCCTCCAGCTTCTTCTTTATCGTTCTCGAACCAATACGGTGTCTGAATTTTTTCCAGGTGGAGGGTTTCTTTTCCTTCTTCTCAGGTTTTTCCTCAGTGTGATCAATCTCTTCCAACAGCTCAACATCTGGTTCATCATGAAGGTAGTCCTCCTGCTCCTTGGTTTCATCTTTCGGCTCTTCTTTGAGCTTGGCCAATTCAGCTCAGAGGCCCTGACTGACCTCCTCCTCAGTCTGGAACTTAATGATCAGCTCCTCGTTGGTTGAGGCCCTTCACTCTTTGAAAAACTGCTTCTCTTTCTCAGAGGCATTTTTCTTTAGGGTCTGGATCTCTTCCTCCAATTGTTGAACCAGGGCATCCTTTACTTTCAGCTGCTAAAGTTCTTGCTGAAGAGCTTTGTTTTTTTTTCCTTTTCAATCTCGACCTATGATGAGAAAGTTTCTTGGCTGATTATGTGAGCCACTTTGAGCTCCCTCCCTTCATCCTGCAGGGTGCTGTTTTTCACTTAAAGGAGCTGATTTTTCTCAACTTGTTTCTGGAGAGACTCTGTTGGGATTGTCTGTCTGTCTAGTTCTGCGGTAAGCAGCTACATCAGTTCCTCCACCAGCTTTTCAAGAGCCTCCTTCTCCTTCTGCTGCCCTCTCGTCATGTACTTCTGCTCTTCTTTGAGCTTGGTGAGTTCAGCACGGAGGCCCAGACAAACCTCCTCCTCTGTCTGTAGCTTATGACCAGCTCATGGTTGGTTGAAGCCTGATTTTCTCTCAGGACCTCCAACTCTTTGAAAAACCAGTTTACTTTCTCAGAGGTACTTTTTTTCTAGGTCCTCAGACCGCTATTCAGCTTGGGACTGAATCTCCTTACCCAACTGTTTCTGAAGGCCGTCTCTCTTTTCTTTTTCAGCTTTGAGCTCAGCTTCATAGCTCAGGTTGATCTGTAAAACTTACATCTGTTCGAATTCTTGTGAAGAGCTTCATTTTTGTCTTTTTCTGCCTGTAGCTCTGCTGAGAACTTGTAAGCCTCATGTAAGCCACTCTGAGGTCTTTGAATTCTTTTTGAAGCACTTTCCTCTGGTTTGTTTTGATGATGTTTCGAACCTCAGTGGCAAGTCTCATGGTGTTCATGGTCTCTGTGTCACTGAGCCTCTCCAGCCTCTCCAGGTCATTGCCGGCATCCTTTTCTTTGTTGATGAAGACTTCTTTGAGGTTCTTCTGACGGGCTAGCTGTTGTTTAGTGTTTTCCAGTTCTTTGCTAAGCTGCAGCCTCAAGTTATACTCCCAGCAGTGTTTGGCATGTTCTTGCTCTAAGAAACCACTCAGCTTCCTTTCTTGGTCCTGTAGGGTCGGGCCCCAAGGCCCTCTGTTGTTTCTTGCCTGCTCCATTTTTAGCTAGTAGATTCTCAGAGTGTCTTGTACTGATGCAGTCTGTCACTAATGAACAGTTCTGTCTCTGGTTGGTTTGCCTCAGTTGGATATCTACTCTCTCTCTTACAATGGTGTGTTTCTATTGAAGGGTAGTTTGGTCTCAGGGTTCTCTCTGTGTGTGAAGGGGGGTAGAGCTTCTCTGTACCTTGTTTTGGTAGTCGTGCCAGCCGAGTGTGTGTGTGTTCTCCCTTCATGTCCTACTGGTTATCTAATCACTGCCACTCTGCACTGCACTCATACAGTGGTTACCACCAATGGTGTAGACCAGGTATATGGGGTATACCCACCTCTTTTTCTGGTCTTGTACACTATACCCCCCTATCAGCGTAAAAGTCAATGGAACATATCAGAAAGTATACCTGTGTTTCTTGGTCAACCTACCCATTTAATAGTCCACCCACCTAATCAACTACCACCACACCTATGGTTACCACTGGTAACACTGTCCCAATCCACATTGCGTAGGGACTGCAGTGACCATAACCCCATCCTCTGGTTTCCCCCAGACTAACAGTGTAATTGCTCTTTCAACACTGTTAATGTTTTTTAGCGCTAGTGGCACTGTTAGTGTCACCGTTTTGGCTCAGCCACCTCCATGTATGTTTTTGACATCAGTGGTGACTCATATCATTTATAATATCATTTATCATTTATCATTTATAGCACCTTTAAATTTAATTGCAATTTTGTAGTTATTCACAGTTCTGAGGTACTTTATTTGAGTATTTTGATTTTCTGCTAGTTTTTACTCCACTAAACTCCATAGGCAAATACTGGACCTTTTACTCTGCTACATTTATCTGAGAACTTACCTTGCAGATTCAGATTAATATTGCAAAATATATTTCACAAATAAATCTATAAATCTAAATGATCTATTATTATGAGTTAAGATAAGATTTTATTGAGCTTCTGGGTTAAATTTACAAGCTACCTCAGCCTATTTTCATTCCAAACTTGTAAAATAGCGCTTCTTAGACAATGCTTTTAGTGTAAGTTCACAACGCCAAAAGGCACCTTTTGCGTGTGCATGAAACGCTGCTGGACGGTATCAGATAAGAACATGGCCGGACAGAGCTGGTTGGGGGGTTGTTATATGCAGGCGGATAGCCAGAGGGCACCTGCGTCCACACGATATATGCACGAGCTGCATCACTTGAGAATGCAGCAGATAGAACCTGCTGTGTGCCCATGAAATGCAGCAGGTCAGCGTTACGTTAAAATGCTGCCAGTAATGACAGTATAACGAGCGCAATGGCGCTTATAGGGCCGGTAGGAGGGACAGAGGATGGTACAACAAACGATCACTCCGGTGTTCACTGCCTGTCTGAATGTGATGGGTTTTTTTCTACACCTTACCATGTGCCTCCTTCCCCTAATCCTAACCATCTGTGCCCTTCTTGCCTAAACCCAACCATCTGTGCCAGCGTGTGCTTTTGTTGATGTTCCAGCATTGGTTGCCATGTGCTTGTGTCGTCTAAACATAACCACAAGCAGAATCATTCCACCATGTGCATTTGTTGACATTACGGTAGTGGCATCCTGGAAAATAAACAGCAGACACAGAAGGATACCTAAAATGTAATACGTATGTAGACACAGAAGTCCACTGCACAGCGGCAATGTGAGGAGTTGGGATGAGAACATATTGTCCATCCAGCAGCATGTTGACTAATGAAAGAAGCTCCACCTTTACCAGCTGCAACATTAAAATTATGAAAACATTAATGTATCAATGATTATAATCCAATAATATAATATATATCATTGTAAAATGGGCCTTTTTTAATAATTTTATCTGCTTAAAGTTTGCAATTTAAGTGTGTTTTGATGCTAATACTTTTGTACTTTTACTTAGAAAAAATAGCCTGATGATTGCAGAATCTTAACTTGTAACAATGTATTTCTACACGGTAGTATTACTAAAACAACAGAAACATCAGAAACCTTTACAGTAATGCAGCCAAACAACAGTGCTTTCAAACAGTCCTACCGATTTTTGTTACAGGTGAATCTATGATTACGTTTTAGAATTTTTTTTAGCTTCATAGGTCATTATTAAGCATATGATAACCATTTGCTACTTGTGCTAACAATATATTAACATTCAAAGTCTTAGAGACTGAAGGAAGCTCTTAATCCCAAAATTTAAGACATTAGCATTAATTTGAAGTTGCTTCTCTGGCTTCCTGGAAAATGGAAGTACTTAGCCCTTTTAGCTTTGTTTTGGTCCCTACCTACTCTTGAGGGAAATAACCTGGCTCTGTAGTTCTTAAATGCTTGACTAGATTTACCAACTAGTTGAAGTGTTTTTTTGTTTTGTTTTGTTTTGCTTTGTGTCGCTGTTGAGGCTGGAAATGGAGTTGACAGTAGCAATGAGACTGGGTAAGGAAGCAGTGAAGTTGTAGGCTGGCAAAACAGTGAGTAGAAAAAATGGGTAATAATTCTCTGGGGTTTTGTCACTAACCCATTTAACATTACACATAATTATTGTTATGATAAAAATAACGATTAAACCTTTATTCAGCTTTAAGGTACATAAATTCAAGCAGGTTTGATTTTGAATGAAGGACTGAATCAAACATTTCTGATGTAAAAGCAGGAGAACAATGCCATCCATCATGCAGGGTGGTGCGTCTGTCAACACCACTGTAGGCACAGACTGATTAACTGCAGTGACTCAATGATACCAACAAGGCTCCTTCCATATCTGACAAAACAGCTGCCAGCTGTAGTCAGAATAAATGTCACTCCCACTTGTTGAGTCATGACAAAAATGACACATCAGGACTCAGGATACGACCAAACTGTAAAATATTGGGGAGGGAGACAGCTGGGTTGGTCTTATACCCTGTTTGTTAATGTAAGCAACTAAAATGGAGAGTCAACAATGGTCACTTAAAAGTAAAGTACACACAGAATAACGACACAGAGATGGGTCAATATCACTAAATTAAGGCTCAAATATTTACATGTATTCAACATTCCACTATAATATGTATCTTGTCTGAAATAGCAATTAGACTAAAGGATATTTAAACTCCATTAGAGGCAGGCGTCATTGTAATATATATATATATATAAAATTATATATATAAATATATATATATATATATATATAAAATTTTGCCCTAATGTTCATTACTAAAACATGACTTTTTCGTCCAGTCAAATGTTGGAAAATAACCCTTTTTGGAGTGGAATACATGGAAGACAAAGAACATATTCTATTATCATTAAAGTATCTATTGCTTTTACCAACAGAAATGGGAGACATCTGGCATTTTTAGATGGTTTTCTTGGCAATTTTGAGTCTCTCACTCTGCGTGTGAGATTCCACTGCTTGGATTTCCGTCATGATGAGTTGAAAAAGAATTTGTTAATTTTTTCACAAAAAATAGACGTTACAGTTCATATTGGATTTTACAGTTCAACATCAGATAAAAAAAAAAAAAAAAACAATCAATACAATCCTTTTTAATCAATCTTTTGAAAGATTAAAGTCATTTAAATAAAAATGTATTTTAGATTACTGAATTCAGTGCCTTTTGAGACTTTTTAAGGATCTGAGGGAACCCTGATTAATAGAGTTACAAAATTATTTTAGAGAAAAAACTATATTCATAATTATCAAAATTACATATTTAAAGTTAATTATCAAATTCTTATAAGAGCACATTCTCTAGGTAATTTCTATGTTTGTTTTTGACTTTTTTTTTTCATTCATTGCTCATTGTGTTCCTGTGTTTTTACAGAAATCAAACCAATTTGCCCAGGTTTCAAAGGGTTAAAAGTACCCAGTGGTCAACACTCCCTCATTTAGAAACTTTAGAAAAAGCAAGCTCGGCCTTTCCACCCAATGCTGGCCAATTGAACATAATTCTATTAGAACAGACTGAAAATAAACGGCAGCACAGACACGGAGGGCCTCGCTGAGCTCCCATCACACCCTCCACTGCCTGGACTCCTCTCTGGTCTCGTTTGAAGTCGCAGGAGGGAGGGAGGAATGGTTTTTTGGGGGGGCGGGATCTTGTGACTCACCAGTAACTTCCTCAGTAGTAGAACAAATGTAGCCGGCAAGCTGCATCACCCTTCGCTGTAGAGATTTGACTACTGTCAGAAGAAACACAAAAAGTTTCACAGCTGACGCGCGACGCTTCTGAGCCGCCGGAGTAGCGACCTGCAGACTGATCCCGGTCCTGATCTGAGCGAGAGTTTGTGGACAGCCAGCGGGAGGAGGGTTACCACTGTCAGAAGGTGCTTCCAGACTTCAGACATTACTCCTGGTAGGACTCCAATCTCTGTTTATACCTGTTTAGACTTCTCTTACGCTTTTTACCCTTTGGACCTCAGTGGGGCTTCACGAAACGCTTTACTCGCCGTCAAATATTCGGAAATGAATTAGAAAAGTGTTTTATTTGATGGGAAAGTATCCCAAAGTTCAGTGAAACCATCATAATGATTGTGGCAGAGGTTTTCAATGAAAATTCATGAAAACGTTCAAACGTTGTGATAGCAGGACTACAACTCTTTTAATCTGTAATTAATGTAAACTGTCTTTCATTCATTATTTTTTGTCTTTTACTATTATTATTATTATTGTTTGTAGTAGTAGTAGTAGTAGTAGTAGTAATAGTAGTAGTAGTTGTAGTAATAGTAGGCACAGTAATGGTAGTTCAGGGATGTCCAAACTTTTTGTAATGGGGGCCAGATTAGATAATGTGAAAATACCTGGGGGCCAGGTGCTTCTTGCATCATATAGATCATTTAAAAATTTACATACTACTTTAAGTGAAAGAATATTCACCTTTTCACCTCTTCTGACCTACAGTTCTTTGCTGTGGCCCTTTCATTTTTCCCTAACTGAAAATATCTGGTGCAAGGTAATTGTTTGTTTGCGTGTTTACAGTCTGTCTTTGAAAAACACAATCGTTTAAGTGTTGTTGTCCCTACTTGGTACAAGTCTACAAACAGTTGTGAGCTGAATGAAAAAAATGCAAAATGATCATGCTTTATTAACCAGTATTGTGCTATTGTATATTCTGAAAAGATGAGGGCTGTTTTTTGGACATGCCTGTGGTAGTTGCACAGTAATTATGGCTTGTTAACAATTACCTTAAGGTCATACTTTCTACTTTTCATTTTTAGGGTTTTTGCTGTTCAGTAAAAATCTGTGTGTAGAGATTAAAGCAGGCGTGGGCTTGACATTATGACAAGCCTTGATACTTCACACCTTAGTCAAACATGCTGCCTGGGGAGCAGCCTGCAAAGTAAAACCCTGACAAACAAGGAACCGCTTCCTGTGACAAGTGAGGGGGTCTGGACATTTTCTGTCTGCCTGTGTGTTTTTCTGCATTCCTTGTTTATGCCTTTTTGTCTTTTTTTTTTCTTCTAATCACAGTCTCACACGTGCACTCATGTCCCTCTGTAATTCAATGCAAACACACACAAATAAGGTGAAAAGGAGAAATAAATAACATCCAGTGAGTGGAGGAAGAGACTGTATTGGACCGTGTGACCCACTGAACTGTGTTGAGGAAGGATTAAGGAGCAACTGTTGTGTCACGGAAGCTCCCAGCTGAGCAGTGTGTGTGTGTGTGTGTGTGTGTGTGTGTGTGTGTGTGTGTGTCTGTCTGTCTGTCTGTCTGTGTGTGTGTGTGTGTGTGTGTGTGTGTGTGTGTATGTGGAGGCCTCAGAGAGCAAAGTCCCTCAGGCTAAACTTGTCTTTTTTTCAGCAGCAGCAGGAAGTGGGATATGGCAGTGTGCATCTGGGAAGGGTGTGTCTGTGCTGAAGCTTCTAGTTTTGTTTTGGGCGTGCATCATCACATCGCAGCACATAGTAGTACTGTCATCCTTATGACGATTGTTTGGTGTTCCACCTGTTGCATCATCTGGGTGCAGTGGGCACGGTGGGAACGCACAGTGTTGGGGCCTGCCAAAAGAGAGAATTGAAACAAGAGCTTACATGTTTTCTTGGGAATGTACCACCTATTCTTCCATACTTCTGCGAAGAATAGAGAAGACGATGTTGCTCCTTACCATCTTCTCCATTTCAGTAAAAGACTGTAATGTATTATCTTGGTTCCAGTCATACGAACATTTGATGTGTGATTCCTGACATGGCTCTCAGACATGTAACTATATTGTTTTTTAAAGATTTTATTAGGCTTCACAGGTTATTCTTAAGCATGCATTTGGTAACCTTTTGGTACTTGTGCTGACAATATATTCAGAAACCTCTTAATCCTACAGTTTGAGCTAATGTAATCACTCATGTGGAGTTGTGTTTTAGGCCAGCTGAAAATGGAAGTCCAATAGTCTCAAGGGCTAGGCAATATAGAGAAAATCAAATATCCCCATATTTTTGAATAAATACTTTGATACTGACATTGTGACAATATTGGGGGGTTGATTATCAGTGATTTTACAATATTTACAAAGTGACATTTTAGTAATCATTAGTAATGTGGATATAATGACTAAGTGGGAAAAGGCAAAAATCAAAACAGCTAGAACAGTTAGAAAATGAAATGACTTTACTATAATGCAGCCAAAAACCAGGAAAAAACACTTACAATATTGAAATATCAAAAATCTATTTCTAATCTCATATCATGATATTGATAATACTAAGACATATAATCGTAATATAGTCTCAGCCCCAAAAGCAATTTCATTTAGCTTGGTCTTGGTCTCCACAAACTCCTGAGGGAAATATTTGGCTCTGAGGGTCAGGACCCATGCCAGGTTGCATCTGAAGTTGCTCGGCATCAATAACCAGCACCATAGCATACTTACAAGAAATCCTGAGTTTGGAGCTGACCTTTCACCAGGCATTGATTTTAAGTGTATGAAGGCCTAAAATGTACGTGGAACCGACATAAAGCTCTTGGTAGCCTTGCAATAAAATGATTAACTCCATATTTAGGCTGTCAGACTGATATTTACAGAAGAAAGGGAATATATCTACCAGCTGTGATTGGCTTTTCCTTGTTATATGACGTGGTACGTGTCGCTGCATTCCAAAAGTTGAACTGTGTTGATCTCTGGATGCAGCTTTTGCGTCTTGACTAACAGGCGGTTGGGAACTCTTGCCAGCTGTGGCAGTGAAGCTCTCGCTTTAGAGCACCTCTTCCACATGTCTACATTAAAAACGATGGATTTGAGTGCAAAAAACGCAGCATGTGTACGGACTTGTATAAGCTTATAAATGCTTCACTGTGTCCACAAACTAGTCGCTAAGTGTGTTTGCTCGCTAGACAGCAAGTAGTATACAGTGGATTTATCTAAGCTTTTTTTTTTCTCGAAAAAAAGAGTTGGGTTGCGAGGAACTGAAGTGCTGGGTGATAATTCTCCTTCACAATGAGACATTTTTTCAGCCATTACTAACATTATTGCTTAAATAATGAAGATCTCTTTTCATTCTGTTACTACAGAAATTACTGACCACCACCGACAGGTTATTTTTACACAAACTGTTTGTCCCAGTAAGAAGCAGAAATAATCCCCTTGCAGCCAAAAGCCAGTCATTCTGTCCCATTTAGCATCTGGGAAGTTTGCCTCGACAGAGCCCACGGGCTGTATAATGTATTTGTTTGCTTTCTTCCTCTTCCTCTCTGCCTCTCCATTTCATTGACCATGGTCACATTCTTTGGAGGTCTCAGTGTTTTCCAAAGGTTAGCCCCGCGTGGTGGTTGGATGCTGGCCAGCTCTAAACTGCAGTGGGACTGCAACTAAATGACTCGGACTGGCTGTGGCTGGTTTTATGGGTTGGCATCGTTTGAAACCAGGCCAATGATAATGATGGAGAATGGGCGGTCAAGTGGTTGCAGGTGGTTAGGGAGCAGAATTTAGATTTGTGTTGTAGCAGTTCTCTTTTGACGTTCTGCAGCTGTCTGTCCCCCTGTTGTGTATTAGAGGACGCTGGACACAGTTTAACTTTCTGTCACATTCTGTGCTACGTTCAATCGGGAGCTTTTCCTATGTTGAGTTCCAAATTTGTTGGTTATATCTGATCATTTTACTTTATACTATAAAGCCTCTTCTGCTTGTTTCACACTCATCTGGTCGAGGCATGTTTGTCTTTCTTATTATCAAGTGTCTTGGTGTTGTAATTTTTGCACAGATTTTGACAATTTGTACATTCCAACACAGCGATTAGGGTGCATACTTCATTTTCAACCTCTTATATTGTGTGGTCCCAACCAGAATAAACAATGAAACCCAACCAAGCTTTTAGCTTTTCAGATGATTAAAAAAAAAACATCACATCTGTGCTACATGTGAGACAGAAAAAGGGAAATAAGAACTCTTCTGCTTTGGTGTTAACAGACCTGGCACACATCTCTCTTACATTTCTGTGAACTGTGTCAGTGAAAACTTGTGAAATTATATGGTTTTAGATGTATATTACTCATAAATCAGATGTCCTCCAAAATGTCTTGTACATGTGCCTCTGTGCCTTTCCCCCCTGGTAGTCAGCGCCCTCTTCAATAGGCTGTGGGGGCGCGTGGCTGGCAGCAGGAGTGTGTCTGAAGTCTCTGAAAGGGAGGAAGTGACCTCAGGTTTCCTGTGTGGGGATGGCCAGGTGCTGGGGTGTTATTGTGAGGGGCGCAAGACTTCCTCCATGGATGCTTTGTTGGTAAACGTCTGAAACTTGATCCTTTGAGCCAGGGCCCCTGTGGGAGGTAATATGCCCCCCTCACAATCCAGTCATCCTACCTCGCTCTCATTGCCTCTCTTCTTTCTCACTCTCCTCTCCCTGTCTTTCACTGCCACAGCGTTCACTCTATGTGAGATTTTATGTAAAGAGAACATAAACTTTATATAGGCAGCCATGGAGTGTAAAAGGTAACGGGCTCTGCTAATGGGATAATTACATTCCTTTAGGGTTACAATTACAGGTCTATACCTAGCACTTACCTGCTACTCTCAAAGGAAGCGCTGTTTTCGAAGGAAATACCAAATTGTGAGCACACAATTGCAGATGCCTCATGACTTACTAGTTTAATATGAACTAATAATATGTTATTTAAGAGTGAGGCTATGCTTTGCCTTTCACTTGACTTTATTTTGCCTCACCTGTCTGTTATATTTATTACACATTGAATTAATGGTACCTTCTTCCTTATCAGTGTTTCTTTAACACTGTCTCACATTGAACAGATGTTGTTAAGGTGCAAGAATCCTGTTGATTCACTGCTGCATCACCACATTCAGTCATGTTATGAACTTGTGCCGAGGAAAGGTGTGAGTCAGGCATGACTGTTTCCCTGCACCCTCGCCTAAAGGGAGGAGGGCAGGGTCATGCTCCAATAGAAGTGTATGGCATGTACAGATTCCCAGGATTTAATGAATGGAATGCTATGATGCAAAACGTACAGTGGTTGCAAACTGCTCCATCACGCACCTAACCTGACTTGATTTGTTCTTGGGAATGGGATATCAGACAAATCTATCGTTATTTCCTTTAAACTCTCTCACCTCTACTGTGTGTTGAAAGATTCATTGCCAAAAAAGGGTGCGAGCCTATCCAGGATTGCTTAATGTTACTGCTTGCCCAATACATTGGCAATGATAAAAGATGTTATTCTGAGGAAATGGTACATTTCTTCAAAGGGAATAAATGTCGCAAAAGTCCGTAAAAAAAACATGACAGCTAAATTTTGTCAGCAAACTGGACTTCAAAGCCAACTAAGCAAGTCCCATCACAGCAGTAAGAAGGGAGGAGGATTGAGAGGGAAGGGCACATTTGAAGTCTGTGGACAAATTGCAGTGGTTTTTATACAACTGGTAATGTGATGGGTATTATGAATTCATATAAGTGATGGTTATGTCGGGCTGTGGCTAATGGCTAAATCATAGGATAACCTATGGTTAATGGAGGCACTAGAGGAGGAGAATGTTGGGAAGAGGAGAATTTCTCAAGTACACGAGGTAATAAGATGTTATTTCACCCTGATAGATCTCTTCAAAGACAGATGACAAGGTGAAGAGCCAAAGCTTACTGTAACACCACATCTTTCTCTCTGGGATAAGAGAGAGAACTTCCACTGGATATATTGCAATCGAGGGAATCACTGGTCCACTAACCTGCAATTTTCATGGCTTTTGTCAGAAGTGGATCACTTTAAAATGATGTTTGCTTTATTTACTAATTTAGACTCGGTAAATAATGTTCTAATCTTTGTGGCTGACTAACACTCCTACCCATCGTGGTATCTAGGACTGATGAGACATACATCATCGACTTATCGTACGGTATACAGACATGACCGCAATCACTTTGCTGACCTCGACATTGCCTGTTGTGTTTCTACGCGTGTTTGATTACATAAGAATGACTAACATTTTAACCAACATGATGCCTGAATAAACAGCAGGGTTTTCCCCCAGCCATCATAAAACGTTGAAGCAGCGATTCTCCCTTTTTTTTCTCCACCTTCACCTACTTGTGCGATTCAGACGAAAAATAAAACAGCACTACAACCCGCATCTTGTAGCTTAGCGGTAGCCTGCAGTGGCTTTTTGAAAGTCGAAGAGGCCCAGGGCTGACAGTAGCTAGCTTACTAACCCCTGGCAACGAGCCAAATAGTCAGTTGTTTGTAGTTTTATCCTCCAACCACTTCATCCTCCAACTCATAAATCCACCAGCAAACTGCCCAGCGCCCAGGACATCCATCCCTGGTTACCGACTGTAGCACGTTGGCCCGATTATGGAGCTAGTTGTGGTGGTCCTTGAGCTTCACTGAGCTTAGTTGCTATAAACATTACTGTGATTTGTTTTTGTCGGCCAAATTTTATATTAATTATATTAATTAATTGGTTTTGGGCTACTCCTGTGAAGGTACTTTCATTTATATGTACTTTGTTCTAAATATTAAATATTTTCTCATATGTCAATGTCTGAATATTCTTAAGAACTAAAGGTATACTCTTTTAATGGGTGCCCTTGGATTGCTACTCTGTTATATTATCATTATATCAGTGGCATAAAATAGTCAATAATATTGTTCATCATAATTATTGTTGTCCAACAAAATTACTTCTCGTTACAGGCCTAGTGGTATCTTTGAATAGGAGTGTGTAATAGAAATTAGCTATAGTATGAGTAAGTCTGCAATAATTTAACAGCAACCATCCGCCTACACAGAACTGTCAGAGTGGTTTTATTTCTGTGTGAGCAGCAATGTCGTCATCCTTCCCATTGGATGTTCTTGTACACTGGCTTAATTGGGCAATAACTTGAGACCATGTGGCATGCAGTCCTTAACCACGCAGTGATACACAGCAGGCCTTAAACAAGCCAACAATGCCCGGGGCTCAAAATGTCACCTTTCAAAACACTGTAAACCCCAGAGAGACGGGGCTGTTAACAGAGTATTTCTCCACAACAACATGCTAGCAGGACTCTGTTCTCATAACAGATGTCTTAGAGAGGTAATTAAGCCCTGGCACTGCATACGTGCTTTGTTTGTTCCACTGTGCCACTGCTGTATCCCCACGCTCACCCCCTGCTGCTGTGCTAGTTGTGTCTTTATATGGCTAGTAACTTCAGTTTGCCACAATGCCAACTGCATTAGTGTTGATTGCTTCCTAGACACTTAATAGGGTAGGCTCCCACAGCTGCAAAGAATGAACCCAGACTCTGACATCATGGCAGAGGAAGTGCAGTCATGAGAGTGTGGGTGTTTGGCAAAGTGTGGTGTTTACCATGTGCACATTTTTATTCAAATGTGCACTAATGTTCTCTGTGTTGCACAACTGCCTTCCAGGGATGAACCAGAAGGACCAGACTTGTTTGACTGCATGAAAAGCAGTTACTTGTTCTGATTAGATGTGTATTATCTTGTCTCTGATAAATTCAAGACTGTTTATTTGGAGTGCAGCTGTGAGCGAGAGCATTCCCCTCGCTGAAAGTAAACACTGTTAAAATGCCTGCTCTGCATGATGAAACTAGTGAGCGATCAAGAATGTGACTTCTTATCTAGAATGTCTTACACCATACCTATCTCATTGTCCTTCTTTCACACTATGTCTTTTGCTCACTTATATTTATAGGCAGGGACACACACACACACACACACACACTGTCTCACCCTCTTATTTTCGTCTCTATGTCTCTGTTGGAGAGACAATAGTCTCTGCAGAGGAGACAGGCTTAGACAAGCCAGATGTGCTGCATACACGATGGTGTGGATTTATGTCAGTCACTAGTCCATAAATTGAACTGTATATGACAGTTGCACCTTTTACAAAATACAGAGAAGAGTGCACTTGGCGCTGCTCGGGCACACTTTGGCACTAATTTGTAAAGCTGTCAAAGTTGGAGTAAATGTAAGTAGGAAGCGGGCAGGATGTGTCGTAGCCTCCTTTGGTTCCCTGTGTTCCTTCACCTTCATGGGATACGAACCGGCCCTCGGACGGTGCCTCGGAGGAGCCATAAATGGCAGAAAGTGTCCTTGGTGTGGCTATAAAAGGATGTCAGCTTCTCGATGAGAAGATGACGGTAATTTACGACAGAGACAAGTAACAGAGAGCTAAGGAGAGATTTTTGGCTTCTTCAGGTGAAGTTAAGAGGGAGAATGAAAGGATGAGATGGAGAGAGGAGTGGCCCGAGTACACCATTATTGCCTGTGGGCGCATCCGTCAATGGGCTGTCACAGAAAGGTGTAATCGAAGACAAATCTAAGTCCCTACTGTGTATAGTTTACTCTGCACCACCTCTCCATCTTGGAAAAGTTTTTATTAGTGTGCAGCAACTATTTACCCTTATCACAACAAATGTGCACAAGAGAGAGAACATGTTGTGACGGCCCTGAAGCATCCGGCGTCAGCGCTCACTCACCTTGTGTGACAAACGTCCTTGAAAGTGGTGCAGCGAGAACATTACAGTGAAGTACTGCTTTGTTTGACATTGTATTTACAATCAGCAGATCATATTGAGCACAGGATGTTTGTAGTAGTCGGACATAACTCAGTCCAGAGGGAGATCAGAGCATTTACATTCAACACAATTTCCAAATGATTTACAGACCTCCAGTTTCAAGGGACATTGTTGTTGTTGTTCTTGTTGTTGTTTTGACTGTTATTTTGTTTAATCAACTGGTGTTGAAAGACTGACTAGATAAAAAAGCCATTGGAGCTGTAGTCAGACCATTTTTTTTTTAATTTAACCAAGTTCCAAGGTCCTCACATGCTGCACTGAGCATGGAGGTCATCCATCAAAAAAACTTTGCATTTTGAAATTCATCCTTTGCATTTTGTCTTGTATATTGCTACTATATGTATGCATAGATATTTTCTTAGGATATATATAGTAGCTAAAACTCCCCCCTGAAATTTAAAGTTTCACATCATCATCTGGACTGATATTCTTCAAGTTGATCAGTTTTTTTTGTTTTGTTTTTATTTGGCCCTTCAATGTACAATGTGCTATTGGGTACGTTTCGTTAATCTCACAGCAACTTAATATGATACAGTCTCTGCGTTTTACTCTATATCAGCAAAAAATGTTGCCAATTTTCAATCTGTCGTAGATGAAGTCAGCGGGCATTAGCTTACAGGGCTAACTTGACTTGTTTATTATATCACATGAACGTTGCCGTAACCTGAACTTCGTGACCAACCCCGTTTAAACTGTCAAACTCTACATGATAAAAAGAACAAATAGTCAAATATTTGTAGTAAACACCCAAATTGGATTCAGCTGACATAATTCTGATTCAGGTACAGCCCTAATGTAAACCTGTACTCTATGGAATTAACTAAAGCTGTAAGTTAGCAAAACAAATTCAGAAACCAAAATAGATTTTTAAATATGCTCTAAAAATATATCCATTTTTGGGCTGTATATTTACAAAATGCACTTCTGTGATGCTGCCAAAGTCCACAGAGATTACAAAAACACATATGCATGATCATGAATATACTTTATTACATATAAGAAAAAAAACAAACCAAAAAAAAAGCTAAACCATAGTCTCCTGTCTCGCAGCTGGAAAAGCATAGATGGTTACAGCCAAGCGCACTCACTGCAGTCCATGTGGTACAACATCACATATACAGATGGTACAGTGAAGTAGAAGAACAGTGACTTGATTTACTTTTGAAGCAATTTAATTTCATTTGATGGGCAAAAATTACAGATGTCTGGACCTCATTGTCGTTAATGTAATATTCAGCCTGAAAATAAATATATTTATAGGTCTATGGAAAAGTCTCTTTCTGTCATTCAAAACCTTTTATCTGCCGGAACATCGCTAAAGAAACAACAGACACTCTACACTTAATCAAGTCTTGCAGTATTGCAGTGTATTTTGTCTTATCTGAGCATTAAAAGTTATTTGCAGTCATGCCTGGAAATGAAGCCATCTCTGTGATGTCGGAGAAATTATGTGGCAGATACAGACCCCCATTACAAGTGGCAGCTTGATGTAGTGTACATGTCTCGGGCATTCAGCCAAACCACCTACAGAGCTGGCGCTTGACCGCATTAGCAGCAGCGAAGAGCAAATGTAACACGTCTCTGCTACCCGTTTACATAAATGTGCTATATAAATGCACATAACTGTTAACATGCTGACCCAGAAAGATGTGCAAGCAGTTCCAAAAGGCAGCAGGCTGTTTAGACATTAAGATACAATCAAAAATGACTTTCAGATTGACCAGATGAATTGCCCATTTTTAAATATATTTGATATTTGCCTTCTCATGAGGGAAATATGATTAAGATTCTGTTACATTTTATTTCCAATGATTAAAACAAGCTCAGACCTAGGATGCAAGAGTCTCATCAAAACCAGGTGTAAATAGGGCAGGGGGTTTTTCCACCTCGCTGTACGCTGCTTAAATCTGTACATTCTGTTTACTCCAATCTTCTCAAAAGTCTGGCAAACATCACTAAGTTGTTTTCTTCTGTACTTTTCCTAAGGTCCACCATACGTTTGCAATTCTATCAGTGCTTTAATGGGCCTGAACATTCAGCTTCAAACAGAACCACATCCAATGTTGGCAATGGAAATTAGATCAATGGGTAAAATGGGGGCCAGACGGTGAGCAAAGCTCAGCAGAGGGCCAATGACACAAGCACCATGACTTCATTGTGGAAGTATTCAACCCCCCTCCTAAAACCCCCATCCCTCATCCCATCGCACGCTTTCTCAACACTGCTGAGTGGAAACTGTTTAAGGTTTGGTGATTGCTGAAGAAAAACTGTCCCATAGTATGAGAAGTCATGCGTGATGACGGTCATTGGTCACACCGTGTCATGCTTGTGGTGATCTGTCAGGGGAGTATTACCGTCCATCTGTGCATGGCTGTGTGCAAGTTAGTGCCATGCAGCTTTTAACCTACACCTACCAGCGCCACTGGATTCTGCTAGTCTGATAATCAAAGAAGAGCCGTATATCCCGTTAATTTACACAGTCCACGACATACATTTACACTTCACTTGATGGATGAAGACTCCATGGAGCCTGTGTTAGAGTGCCTTGTGCCTTCAACCAGCTTCTCACTTTGTTTGTGTCTGTTTTGTGTTCAGCGCTGTTCCCGCATCCCTTGCAGCCAAGAATACTAGAGAAGAAAAGCAGGGTAAAAGCAGAATGAGGTCGGACAAGAGTCGAGCGAGAGTTGTGGTTAATAGATTGAAAGAGATAGACAGGTCTGCTTGGGAAGCAACATAATTCAGCCACGCTATCAGTGTTTACCAAAGCACCTGTTTTCACGTCGTCCCTCCATTTAACAACTGCAGCTGGGACTTTGCATTTTATCACTGATAATGAATTAGGTTGGGAAGATGAATGGTGTTTTGCATGGCTGCATGATAAAGAGATCCCAGTGTGTGACACCGGGAGATAAGGACCTGACGGATTGCAGCTCTGTTCTGGCAAAGTCGAGAAACTAGCTATAGGATTTCTGAACTTGCGGCTCTTCTTGAGACTTAAATGAACCTCAGATAAATCCTCTCAAGATCTATTGTCTACCAATGGGGGTATTGCTTTTTGATAAAAAGGCTAATTGGTTTTAAGTGACTACATGTTTACACCTACCACTACCACTCCACCGCTCCCCTTTTCCTCTGCTTTGATTGATTTCTCCATGACCTGCTCACTGCCAGGTTAGACAATCAAATCCAGCTATCCCTGGCGATGTGGGATGCAAAAGCTCGAAACGCAAATAACAAGTGGGAACTAGTAGCACACAAAGGTGCAAGGTCTAGGTGAACCTAGACTGGTAAGACAGCGGAGAAAAAGAGAAAAGGGCGGTTGGGTGAGCGACTGGAGGACGTGGAGGGTGGAGGCAGTCCTGGGATGCATGGCAGCATGATTTATGGACACCTTTGAAGTGAGCTCATTCCAGCCACACGGCCCGCCTGCTGCATTTCAGAGCAGGGACCTTCTCCTGGCGGTACAACGAGGGGGATAAATGACCCGTAGGTCACCAACCTCCACTAGTGTACCATTCACATATGCACTTCCTGATTATGTGGCAATTCATCAGTATGTGTTTGGTTTCCAGCAAGCAGAAAAGAGCTGCCAGGGCATCCAATGGACTCCCTCCTCAGTCAGTATTTAGAGGTCAAAGCAAACAGTGAGAGTGACAAAGAAGAGAAGGAGGTGAGCCCACTATGGGATCATAAAAAATGGGTCAAGAGAGATATGTTGCTACGGAGTCCAGCTAGTTTCCTTTTTTTGCTGCAGTATGCAGAATTATCAGGGGAAATTTCTAGTATCTCCATCAGAGTCTGAATGGAAACTGATTTTATCATTCTCTCTCACCAGTAGTCTCACCAATGATGCCATCATTGTTTAATTAAGTAAAGCTTCCATCTTCTGCTCTGCTGAGGATTGAGGACTAGGGCTTGGCAGAAGTCGGTCCTAGTGCTTCAGTCTGGTTTAAAATTCATCATCTCTTTGATGTGTTTGGATTGTTATAACCAAGATCTTCCCACTTTGTTTGAATCTCATTTCCTAAATACATCAAATTGTTTGATCTTATCAGCTTCATTTATGCGAGCAGAAAAGCCCGGGGATTGTGAATATGAGCAGTAATTACACTCGAGGGGAAGTCCCCACAAAGGGACTTAAACAAACTGCGGGTGTGTGTATGCAGCTGCTCACTGCGTCTGCTCTTCCTGCACAAGTCGCCCATTGTCCCCCCAGTTTGGCTGCTGTGTTTATTTTTTGTATTGGATCCCTCTATCTACCCTCAGCTTTGTGTATTCATGTGTACATGCATGCGCACCACTGTAGGTGTGTGACTACTTGTGCGCGTGGCTGCAGGTGTGACTGTGTCTGTGTTTTTAGATATGATACGCCTGATTTTTCATTGTGACTGTGTTTGCAAATGTGTGTGACCTTCTTTTTGAGAAGTCCCAGAGACTTCTCTGTTTGGGGTAACGGGAGGAAGCACAGTGTGTGTAGATACTGACTTGGACATCCTCATCGTTATCAACCCCACACTGGTGAAAGGGGTCGTTGCCCAGAAGGAAATGAACCCACTTTTGGTTCACACAGCACATACCAGAGTAAAGGAAGAGCACATTATATTTTTATATTTTTATGACAGGAAACTAGTGTGCAGGGATGTTTCAGAGGTCATCTCATATTATCACATCTATTTTTAGATCGTTGGTTGTATGCTGTGGGATTTTACAATGTGGTGATTTAAATACATACATAATGGAATGCGTTTAACTGTATGCACTGGTGAAGTGTCAGATTTATTTTAGGCAAGTTTGACCTGATTTTCTACATCTGAATTACAGGCTCCACAAATAGCTAGGAAGTCTAAAAACTCGCAGAATGATGTATTAATGTAATATCTGAGTTCCCTGGTGGGTTTAATATTTTTTATGGCACAACACATCAATTTTCACATTGCCACAGCATCCCTAATAAAATGCTGGGTTGTACCCTCAGTCAGGATGAAACGAGAGCTACACGTCACTGCCAGGAGGTTTATGGTCCATGGGAATGAGGGCACTGTTTACATGTTGCCAGGGAGATGTGTCTATGAAAGGAAAAAATGGCTGTATATACTGGAAATGACTTCTCAGAGATTCATCCCAGTCGTTTCACATTTGGCAGCCCCCCTTCGGTTTTCTAAGCAAACGTAATGCTTTTTTTTTTTTTTTTCTTCATATGAGCCCATCTTCTCAGTGTTACACACTCGGACAGGGAGAGAGGTGAGTATTTTTGTGGGAGGAACTCCATGCAGCTGTTGTCAAGAACGTAGATTGTTACAGCTTATAATATACTATAAAGCCCATGCACACAGTGATTGGAAGTACCCGCCTGCTTTTAGCAACATGCTGAATATTCATGTCTGGGGATGTTGATATGTATGCTTTAAAAAAACAAGCCATCTTGTCTGGGCATTAACCTCAGGGTCAGGTGCCATCACTGCAGCCACGAGCCGCAAGTCTGAATGAGTTATAAATAATTGCTAGCAGTTGTGGGTGTGTACTGCACAGTTGTGTGTGTGGCATGCTTAGATTGCTGAGTGTGCGGCCTGTGAAACCTTATCCCAGCTCCTTGATGTCCTGGCTGGTCTCGCTGACTCAGCAACATTAGGAGACCACCTGGGAATGACCAGTCCGCGGGAGCCATTTTGTGTCTTTTGGTTCACAGTTAGCCTTGGTGTTGAGTCCCTGTGGGTTACTAATAGCCACAAAGCTAGCGAGTAAAGAGCAGTGGTAACTTTTGTGTCATAAACGATGATGCAGTCATTATCATCATGCTTACTGGGCTTTCATAACTTTATAGTTATGTTTGAAGGAGCAGTTTGTAGTATTTAGTGGCGTCTAGCAGGGATAATGGCACATTGCAACCAGCTGAAAAGTGTGCAATGCCTCTGTGCTGAACTCTGGTTTAGGATTCCTTCATTGCTTATTGTTCAGGAGGTTTTTACCAGGAGTTGAATTATCCTCAGACATCTCTTCCCCACAAAACAAATGGCCTAGGTGATTATAAGCGGTAAAACCCCTGAAGGAATGAAAAAAGAGGGGTTAGTTTTGGTTGAAAAAAATGTTACCACTATCACTACTAAATCACTATAATTAAGACTTGAAATATTTTTTTTAAATGGAAGCATGTGTAAAAAGTCTTTCTTTTGAAAATAACAGAAATAAGGTGAGATTCTCCATCCAGCTGCATTTTTTCAAAATCCCAGATAAACAAATGTACATAATTGTCAACTTTAATATCATGGTATTCCTTAAAAATAGTATGTGGCTGCAATCCTATAATATTTCATTTCTGACAATATATCTCCCTAAATCCCATACAGAGTGGAACTTTAACTAGTTGATTTCAAATTATACAGACTTACTGTACAACTACGTGATTAGCTTAGTATAAACAGTGAAACAATGTTGGATTGCTGCACCCAGAATGAAATGAATTTGCAGTCATATAGTAGCCAAAAGAGCTTAAAAATCATAATGAGTTTTTTTTTCTTCCCTTACCAATACACTTTGCTCACGCAAATATATAATGGCAGAATCTGCTGTGGCACTGGCTTGAGATCCATATTACAACTGAGAGTGAAATTCCCCATTTCCTTCTGACAAAGCACAGGAACAAGTGATAAAAACAACTGACATTATTTTGGCTTCAAGGCCATTGAGCTTTACAACACAACTCTTAGAAAGTTCAACAATAAAGACATAGCCATAGCAGAAAAGGCCTTGAGTGGTTTTCCATCATATCAAGAGCAGAAAGGACAAAATCAAAGCATCCACAATCCTCTATGATCAGATTTTATGGTCCGAAACTCCACAGCAACATCTCAAAGGCACGTGCCTCAAATCCATATTAGGACCTGTGTAAATCAAAGGGGGCCTAATTGGCCTTAACGTCTCTTGGCTCTGACGGTTTGCGGCAGTTTGTTTTATTTATAGGAGCAGTCCAGAGGTAATTTTCCATTGTGGTTGCTTGTGAGACATTTGCTTTGTCTCCTAGTCCTGCAGTAAAGACAGACAAAAGTTGATTTTTCTGTACTGCCACTGAATATATTGCATCAGAAGGGCTCTCTCTGGTCCTCTCTGGAGGTTGGTCTTATGAAAACAACATCCTCTCAAGGGGCTTGCAAACCAGTAACCGAATCACCCAGCTTGCAAGTGAAAGTACCCTGACCTCACAGTGCATACTTCTCATCCCATTCAGATATGAATGGGCTGGGTTACACGTGTTAAGTGCAGTATGTGTGTAATACAGTGGGCTTTTAAATTGAATGCGCTTACTTGTGAAGGCCTACAGTCCTCAGCAAAACAAAGCAGGTGTCAAAACTGAGACGGACCTGCACTGAACAGTGAAGGCTTCAGATTTCAAAGGGATGCCCTATCCCTTGGATCACAGGGTAGAGGATGACAGGGAGGATGTGAAGATATCAGGATAATGACTAAGATATCCATTTTTGGGCACAAACTGCTCTGGGAAACTTTGGAGTGAAGGGGTCTCTGGGATTAATGACCATGTTTGTTCTAAGACAAATAATATACTCTTCCTCCTTAAAACAATCCTGTACAACCCATTTATCCTAAAACCAGCAGCCAAACCAAAGCACAGAGTGAGACCCCCAGAAAATGCAACTGTTACTCCAAGATCTTTCAGCACCTTCCTCAGTTTTCTTTTTACTATATACAGTATGCTTATCTGTGTGATGGCATAGTTTCATTCAGCAGGCATTTTATCTTTTTGTTGGCTGTTTATCACACACTTTCTTTAACTCTATTGTTTCTGCATTCCTTGCCTTCCTCTCCTCTCACCACAATGTTTACCACCTCAAAGTGTATCCAAAGATCAGCGAGGAGACTGTCAGGATTTTTTTTGCGTGCTTGTTTTCTCTTTTCTCACTCTCGCTCTAGTTTTCCTGCCATCTAAACATTTACCGGCAAATACCATCACAGAGAGAGAGAGAAAAAAAGACAACCTTTCTTGCATTCTCCAGGCGGTGACTCTCCAAAACCTCCACTGGCACACAGGAGTTGACTGCATAGTTTCCCCAATGCAAACCAGATGTGAAGCACTAATGTATGGCAGCATTTTTTTTCTTCAAAGAAAGACAAATGTAGGCCAAAAATGTCGTCTTTTGGTCATCCAGACTCACAGTGATATAAAAATAAATTCAGATTCATTCCAAACTTTCCCTCGTGGTGGTTGGGACAGTACTGTATGATTTAAAGTAATTGCAATGTTATTGTTTGGTGTTGGTGGAGTATTGTGGAACGTTGGGATTGAGACGGGTTTGCGGAAGGGGACAGATGAGCTGTGACAATTGCATTTTCAGCTGCGCTCTTGATCTGAAAGTTTTGCCATCCATATGCACATGGAGTCCTCCTTACTAGCACGTCTTTATTGCCAACTAACTGTCAGATTATGACAAATGTATGTTTTAAGTATAACTAAACATACATCAGTGTGGGCTTGTGCTGTGCTTTTGTTTATCTTTTGTACACATTTAAATTGCCATATCAAATCCTTTTAATAATTGAGTCCAGAATGTTTTGACGTACAGTTCTTTCAGGCCAGCTGCTATTCACTTGTAGCTTTCCTCTAATGCTGCAGTGTGTACCACATAACAGAATCAAGGCTAATATTAAAAGACATCAAGTCATATCCCCACACTTGCATGGTCATTAAAAGTTGCCAAGAGGGGACAAATTACAAAGACCGTGGTGACATTTTCTCCTGCAGGTAGTCATTTTCCTCCTTTATGTTTATGATGTTGGCTTTCATTTGAGCCCTCTGTTGCCTCCCACTCCACACCAGGCGGTGTTTAAACGCTCAGGGACAATAACAGGTTAGCGTTCCAGTGTCTGGTCCTGCAGCCTGTACTGTATCGTCAAGTCTGACCCAGGCTCCCACAGAGAAGCAGTTAGGTGCCCCTGGATCAACCCCCACTCCTATTCCCTCCACCCTGCCGCAACTCGTCCATTGATGTTGGTGAAAAAAAACCCTCTTCTCAGCAGCTTCCTGCTTATAGGCTCATGAAGCGTCCTGAGAATGTGGGTGGCCCAGGTTCTCCTCTATTGCAAGACAAAGAGATGACAACACTCATAGTTAAGCCACTGGTTGTTTACCAACTGCATCTGAACATTGCTGAGAGCTGACCCCATTGTATAAATGATGACCGCAGATTGCTCAAAGTTGTGAATGTCATGATGATAATTGCAGATTGGTTTTCTGGATTGGAATCAGCTCCACTAAACGGCAATATGCATTACCAAACTGCCATTTTTATGACCTTAAACAGAGATACTCTGCCAATCTTCAACCCGCTGTTTTTATCACAACAATTGTCCAAGCTTGCATTGCACCAATTTCAAAAGTATTTGTATCTTTCCACTACATACAGCCTAGCCCTAAGAAAAGACAATATGTCCAGCAGTGAAATAATTCTTTAACTAAGCAAAATTCTTTCTTAACATCATAATTTAAATGTTTTCAGTATTTCCACAACCAGTACTTGTAAGATTGTTTTAAATAAGCACATCTGTTTATGAATTGGGCTGCAGCATTATCTTTCCTTCATGAGCAATTTCCTCCTCTTCCTGTGATAAGATTCATTGCCTTAGCGTGTCCTTTCGATTGCTGGACTTCATTTATCTGATCCAGCGAAAGCCAGCAGGAACTGCACACCAAATGTACTGACTAATGTATAACAAATACATTTCAACGTCCAACTTTTGTGTTGTTTTATTGTGACCTGAGTGGTTCTGACCAGTTGTCCATGTGCACAATTAGTCATGTTGATGTGATTTAGCTTGTGGAGTGACTACTCTCACAGAATATGTGGATCTGGAAGCCTCTCCCAAAGGACCTGACTTTGGTTTCCAGTCCCTTGAAGAGAAACATGAATGTAATCCCTCTGACATTGTGTCATAAACATAAGTTCTGGACCATTACAGAAAGTCTTGTGCAATTCATGCCTTCGTCTTTTCGCATTAGTCACCAAATGGAAAAGTCTTCCACAGTCATGAGGCGCTGGAATAAATAGGATCAGACGACTTCTCCATCAGGCTCCTTTCAAGTGGCCACTGGACTGAGACACAAATGAACTTTGCTGAAGTGTGTTTTTGACATTGCACTTTATTTTTGATATGCTCAACCAGGCCATCAAATGATATACTTAAGTGTCCAGTGCTGTGCTTTTTCCCCATCTTGAACCCAGCCAAAGAGCTTTACTGTGTCTGGAAGATGTCCAATCACCAGACAGAAGGCAAAGTGATGGTATGTGTTTATACAAACGCAGCCATTTCACTTTCCTCTAATTTGATTTAAGACTTGTCATAGGTTTAAGATCCTGCTCCAGCATTCATTTACCTCTAAATGTCACCTTCTTAAAATGCTTTCTTCTTTCTTTCTTTCTCTTTTCTTGTCCTTTTTTTTCTTGTCCTGCTCTTGTGTTTGATTTCTCCTCCATTCCTTTATATCTCCCCCTGAGAGCTGTATGAAAGGAAACAGAATCATGTGTACTTTAAGGAGACCTGCTCAACAACACACTCCTTACTCTAGTGTGTGAGTCTATTTGCTGCCAGAAGATCAAACAGTTAAAGGTGACTGAGTGGCTTTTGTAGCTGCTACTTTCCTAAAGTAAATCAGACCTTACTGTGCACAGTAAAATCCACACTTGTTAAAGTATCCACTCGGACATAAAAGCACACTAGTCACAATGGACCAATAAACACAGACCTTACAAATAGAACAGCTGTATTGAAATGGTTTCTTTCTAACTCTATTGCTTGCAGACCTCTTACTGCAGCACAGCCACAACTTTTGTGCTGTTTCCCACTTGGCAATAAACCAAACAGTTTTAAAATTGTCTGCCAAGGCATCATTGGCAGACTGTGATGCTATTTCCACAATCACTCATGTTGTCTTATCAAGTAGGAGACAGTTGCACCACTTCCGCTCTGTGACTCTTTTTTATCTTGGGGATATGGCATTCCACATTGACCCTGCAAGATTAAGCCGCAAAATGTGTTATTTTGTTGTGAAGGAGGAAAAGAAACAGACTTAGCAGTTGTTCCTTTTTGACATAATGTCAACAAGCGACAAAAACAGCAGCTGCCCCACTGACATTAACTTTATTGACTCAGTTTAGATTAAAATAAAGCTTCGCTTAATTCCCTTTGTGTAACTCTGCGTCCCTTCTATAAATTCACAAGGTTTTTGCAGGTCGGTGGAGTGTGAGTTCATCTTTCCTCTTAAAAACGTTGGTAATTGGTTAGTATATCTGTTTAGAGTCGATTGGATTGATGGGTGAGAGGAGCAGCAGCTGCAGAGGTGAGTGAAAGCAATTTTTTAGAAGAAAGGCTTAATGCTTTGATTTAACTCTCACTGCAACTGGCGCTGTACTGCTCCATCTGTGCCCAGAGTACTCTCTGCACCCCGAGAGTGTGATGCAGTGAATAACCAGATGGTATATATTCAAAAGGCACACCCAATGAACATTACAGCTCCAAAAATAGAAAACCGTTATGTGGCACTAGATGTTGATACTGTTGCAGAACGCCACAAATAAATGACTGTGTGGGAAACCCTGCTGAAAATGTGCATAAAGCATTGAAAAAACACATTGTGTCCTCGAAATAGTTTGTGCTTACTTGTGAACTTTGGGTTTGTTAACTGTAAATGGAGCTGTAGCTGAATGCAGTATCATATGTCTGCAATAAAACACAAACTGATTAACAATATCTTTCTATAGACCTTTATCTAGACAGAGATAATACAACTTCCAAATCCAGTCTGTTTTTCATGACTTTTTGTGACATGCCGACCCTTGCAAACATTTTCAGTACAATTCATACATTTCTCAATACAGTTGCTTCAATTAGTCTATACACACTTTTGTGGTCTTTTTTTTCTTTGGTAAAAGATAGTATTTAATAGCAGTGAGAGAAATAAAAGAAGAAGGTGTTTTGTATTTCTGCTGTCACTTTGCTTGTGCAGTACACAGTCATCTGCCTTGTGCGGTCAAGATGATCTTTCTCCTCTGTTGATGTAACACAATGTCAAGTGCTTTGTCTAGCCTCAGTAACATTTTACAAGCAGATTCTTCAAATAGAGGGCAGAAAAAGGGGAGAAGAACTGGCAGGCTTGTTCCCAGCGGGCTGTGTGGACTGTTCATTTGGAATCAACCGGAGCGTAAGCAAAGTTTGGGCAGGGGATTAACAGGCCTGCCTGTGGGACTGGACTGGACAGGGTATCTGCTAGCCCTTCAGTAACCAACCATGACTATGTTGCCTGGCAACAGCATGCAGTCTGCTTGCCTGCATTGGTCTGTTGCACTGTGGTATCTCACAATTTGAACTTCACCCCCTTATGCCAGTCAGGGAGGGTTGTGATGACTAGTAGAACGTAGCCTCGGCATTCCTCGGCTATCTAACAGCCGGATGTGTGAAAACAAATAAAAAGTCTAAATGTCTGTTTGCAGTCCTGGAAAGACACACAGTTCATCACATCCTACGATATTAAACGGGGTAGTGCCCAATAAGTTGTAAGCTCTTTGACTGTAAGGAATGACGCAGAGGCTAAGAATCCTTAAGTCAAGTGAAGATAAAGTTAAGTATACCTGCTTATACTTTGGCCAATTGCCAAAAAAATTCCATGTGTAATCCAGGGCTGTGACAGTATGGATTTTTTCTTATCACAGTGAAAAAGCATCAGTATGGTTTTGCAGTTAACTGCCAATACCTGCCAAAATTAGTCTCTCTCTACAGTGTCCCCACTGGCACTTGGTGCCCTGTGCTCAGAGCATTATGCATGTGTACATCTTGAATGTTACTGCATAATTTTCTGGTTTATCATTGAACGCAGGTTGATTGTGCATTGACAGGTCTTAGTTATATACATCTGTTTTATAAAATATCTGTATTGTCACTGTGCTGCATTTTTACAAACTGTGAAAATCTGGTAACATCTCACCCATGATCTCACTCATGTCTAGACACAGTCTTACACCGTCTGACTCTCCTAGCAATTCTTGCCCTCTCATACAACTGAGGTTACATCCCTTAACTACTGCTACTAATGACAGAACGGTACCAGCAGAAACACTGGTCAGTTTTTGCAATTTCAATGTAAGAGATTGTGATGTTTATTACAACTTAAGTACATCTGCTGTCCTACATTTAACACACAGTTACGCTAGCTGACCAATTCAGCTAAAGGCTTTGTCTTCTGTGGCACAGCAGCCCTCAGTGTGGAGAGCAAATAGTGGGGCTGCATCAGAGCCAAAGTAGCACATTTTTCAATGAATTTATCACATCAGTCCCCCCCCTAAAAGAAAAAAATGCAGTGATGACCTAGTCACCACAGTAGTGTCATGATGGTGGTATTAGTGGTGTGGTTATTATCACAGCCATAGTGTAATCTCAACATATTACTCTTTACTTCAAACATGCAACTAATGTTGATCTTTATCTTCAGTTTTCAAAATCATAAAATATAGTCCCTGAGCCTCAGAATTTCTCTGAACAAGCACACTGAAGGATTTTGGCTTTCATTAAACCTCTGTGGTGGGTTATAAAATTGCAATGTTTGTCCTTAGGGAAAGGAATAACAACAGCAAATTCATCCATCTATTTTGGAAATACCTTGCTTTTGACAGACTGATCAACTGACCAGTCAGAAGATCATAGTTTGTCCTTTTATCCAACAGCCTCACAAGGGTTAAGAAAAACAGAGACATTTTAGCAGAGTCATTCATGCTGACCCATATAGCTGTATTTAATATGCGTTTTAGACTCTCGCTCAGATGAACTCCTTCTGGATCATTATAGGGCGCAGAATACACTGTTGCCTATTTTAAACCGAGATCCCCACTCAGTGCTGCAATACTATAATTAAACTCAGTACAATATTTCTGGACCATTGTCCTGTGTGGGGGCTGCGGTGATTTCCTTGAAGCCCACATTTTTCCCAGGGGGCTGTATGCAGTCAGCGCTCTGGTATTTGGGAACATTATTAACCCAGAGTGGTGTTCTTAGTCACTGAGTCCTGGACGTGAAGGAGATGGACCTCTGCTGGGAAGTTGGCATATACAGTAGCAGATACAAAGCCCTGTGAGAACTGGGAGTTCATTGTGACCCAGATCCTGCTCCTCTCTTCTCAATTTGGGATTGTGGGTTTTAGGTCAGCAGTTGCTGCATGCAGTCATGTCTTAGTCCATCACCCCAGGGGTCAGTGCGTTGACGTCAGGCCCCTCTCTGTGAGAGCCTGTGCCATCAAGAGTTCATTCCAGGTGCTGCATTGGCCACTCATACACTGATAATTAAAGCTTAACCTCTCTGAAATGAAACACTACAAGACCTGGCAGTCAAAACAAGCCCTACATCTGATTTTTAAAATAATACATATTTATGTATCAAGTTTTGAAATCTTTGCAACATCTTTGTAACGTTCCCATTTGTGCTTTAGTGAGGTCTCTGTTACTTAGTTTTAATCTAATTGCTGGCAAACTGGTTATTCTAGCTCAAACCACAATATCCCCGGAGATCATAAAAACAGTTGTAGTGAGGAAATAATGCAACCAGCAACAACCTGTGTGATCCGTCTCAGGTACTTGGACATTGGGTAGTTAAACATCTGCATTTGAGTTGTTTCATGACCTACTTTCTGCAGCCTTTTGGTAGTGGAAATGCGGATGATCCATATGAATTCGGGGAGGGCAATAAACAGCTGTCTGATTTGCTTTGGAAATTAAAGCTGACATCAGACGTCATAGTGCTGGCCTCCCAGCTTTGTGAGTCATGCCTCGTCTCGTTCTCTCACCTGGCAAGCAAAGGCAGCACATACCTACCTAGCACTGCAGATAACATTAAGGTCATAGTGCTCATTTTCAGCTCTGTGCTTTGTTGATCTAATCTTGAGGTTGTGGTTATGTGTGCTGATGGCAACGGATGGTGTGTCAAATGTACAGAAACTGCTGTTAGAAAGCAGACTCACGAGTTCAGCACCTTGCTGTACGTTACACTACACAGGCCAACCACAGCTGCTTATTCTGATAGTTTGCCATAACCTCCAGATGGTTACTATAATATGAGACATAAGATACTAAAGATGTATCCATTCATCTTTAGATAGCGAGATAAGGCAGTCCAGCGATGTGAGCCAGTGTATGCACATGGCTGCAGGGCTGTCGAGCATTTATACTTTGGAATTTACATTTAAGGTCATTAAAGGGTGCTGAGAGTGTCTCTGCAGTTTTGGTGAAGTGGTGTTGTATTAGAAAGCCTGTCATTGGGTTAAATATGAAGACTGAGAGCAGGTGAAGGATCTTGACTTTCTCACCCCGACTCATTAAGAGCTTTTGTCTCGCAAACGGCTGAGACAGATGAAACATGAGAGTCTGGGACCAATGTTCTCTTTGATGACGGATCCTGTGTGATTTGGCTTTCCGTCTTTGTTACGTTTTCGGTGTCACCCTGTGTTTTAGTGTGTGCACTTGCATAGGTGGACGTTTTTGTGTATATGTGTGTGCGGGGGAGTGTAAGACAGGCAGCACAGGGCCAGTTTTCAGTTTGATTGATTATTATATCAGAGGTGATTATTATTACTGGGTGGTGGGAATGAATAGCCAGCAGTGCACCCTGCCAGAGGGCTGTATCACTTATCACTGGGCTCTACTCCAGCCATGCTGTAATGTTTTGGCAACCTGATATTGTTGCCATAATGCTCTCACAATATTATTCTGTCACTTTGTTGTGTGCTCAGTCATGATCAAGAGGCCTATCGCGCAGAGAAAACCGTGCACTTAGAGTGTATACCTCCTGTATCTGTATGTGCATGTTACTGTAGTTGCATCTTTATGCTGACAAAAATGACTTTTTAGGGAGTCTAGTTCAAACAGCTTCAAGTGTCTGTGCTTTTGACACACATAAACGTAAATGCGTCATGAGTTTTCTGTATCTGTTGGTGGTCCACGCTGTATTCGTGAATAGATTCTGGCTTTATAAATATTTATAGGTGTGTATCATGTGTGCACTTGATGTGTGTAAAATGGACTGCATTCCCGCTTAGTCATAAGAGAGGTTGCTCATTAATATTTAGGTGGCAGATTTTAAGTGGTTGACAGGAATATGAAGGAGTTTGGTAGTTACAGAGAGAAAGCAAAGTGACAGTTCACTTTCTTGTCCCCTCCCTTTGCATCCACCAGTTTTCATCACACAGTAATAAAAGTTAATAGGCATTTGGTACCTCCTCTCTTGTCTCTCTCTCTCTCTTTTTTTTTCTGTCTCTCTTTCTTTTTCCACTTGCTCCCACTTGCACAGCGTGTTTTGTTTGAGCTCAGCTCCATCACTGGTACAAGCCGAAGTATTTACAGCGTAAATATTGGCAGTGAAAGTCTATACTACAGTCCAACTGCTGTGTCGGGAAAGGTGACTGAATCATTCCTCAGGACTCTCGCTTCTTCTCCTCTCCTCCCCTTTTGTCCCTTTCTTTTTGTCCTCATCTCTTTTAGATTTGTTGGTTTTTGTTTTTTTTAAATGTTGCTCACCCAAATGTCTCCTCTCTGTGTTTCAGGTTTAACAGAAACTTACGATGGCTGACAGTTTTGACTGTGACAACTGCAAGGAGTCCTTGTACGGCCGCAAATACATCCAGTCAGATGACAGTCCTTACTGCATCCCCTGTTACGACAGCCTGTTCTCAAACACATGTGATGAGTGCAAAGAGCTGATCGGCCATGACGCAAGGGTAAGGCATCCATTTTGACATGATCAGACATGCAATCATCTATCCACTGCACAACAGTAACCAGTGGAGTACGTGCAGAATTTCAACCGAAACGTCATCATTTTCAGATTTGATTAAAGGAAAGAACAATAAATATTTTGAGGTGGGGTTGTATGCGGTGCATCAAGGTTCCCATGGTCATGGAAAACCTGGGAAAGTTATTGAATTTAACATTCCCATTTTCTAGGTCTGGATAAGTCATGAAATTAATAAAAATCATTGAAAGGTTTTGAAAAGTCATGGAATTTTTGTTTTGTGTATTGAATTCACTAATACACTAATCTTTCGGGGATAAACTTCCACGTAATGTAACGTAACAGCATATTTATTTTCTCCACATTAGTAAGTAAGACATGATGGAGCTCTAATATGTGTCGACTTTGGGCTGCATGACAAATTGTTTCAACATCAACACTGCAATGTGTGGGGCGTCTGATGGCTCAGTGGATAGAGCGCCGCCCCATGTACAGAGGCTGTGTCCTCGCTGCAGCAGCCACGAATTCGAAACTGGCCCCGGCCCTTTGCTGCATGCCCCTTTTTTTGTTATGATTTGATTTTGGTGTTTAAAAGGGTACATTTCAATTTACCAAAGTCACAATACAAACTAACTTTACTGATTGAAGCAGCAGTAGACCAGCAGCTCCTGTGTTCAGGGAGCTAAAATTACTGTTTTTATGCTTCTGTGCCAGCGATTTTCCTGATTTTCTGAACATACATGCACAGAAACGACTTACATATATGACCTTAGTCTTTCCACACTGTGATAAAGCACATCAAAAGATCTGCTCTAATTAGGTTTAAGCAGTGTTTTTTTAAACCATGTTTTGACATGGCCTTGGATGGCTAAAATTGAAGTTATGTCATGTTAATGATGCATAATACATGGTAAATGAGGCGTTTCCTATGTATTTTTCATGGCAAGACACAGTAAAGGCTAATTTAACATGCAGTTATACAGGCAATTTAAGTCCACATAAGCCAAAAGGCTAATTTGGCCTCAGATTGTAAAAATGCAGCATGAGGGAACGTCTCCCTCTTCCCCACAATCAAGTTAAAATTTTATCTTCCCTTAATGGGAAACACTAACATGACGTGGATCATTTAAGACCGACATATGCAACTTGGTGGAGTTTACAGAACAGAGCATGTAACAGTGCTTAGAAGTTTGCTTAGCTAAGGAGTCCAATGAGTTATCAACACCCTCATGGGCAGCGGGTGATAAATAAAGCTGGCATTTTCTTGGCTCAGCGCCCTTTAGACAATCATTTCAACATCCTTGTGAGACTTTTAAACAGAAGCATGTTCACAAGTTCAGTACAGTATGTGCAGGTACACCACATACGTTTTGCTGCATATGTAGAGCTCACATGTGTCAGTTTGACCCAGTCCAATCCAACACTCCTTTTTTGCTCCTTTTGTAACCAGTACCTAAATCTTGCAGTCATTTCCTTTTTTGCCTCTACTAGATTGTTTAACTTATCCCCATTTAACAGTTCATATGATATCCTACAAACTGACATCTCACAAATAACGTTATGTCCTTAAGATAAATGTAAAGTTATGGAAGTTAAGTTTAGGCAAGTAAAGGTACTGTGGTTAGGTTTAGGAAAAGCAAACAGGGTGATGACGTACCTTAAAATGGCTTAAAATTCACTTCACATGGTTCTGAGCAAGTCTCCAGAAGAAAGTCCTGTGTTTTGTGACCAATCCAATGCCCCAACCTGTCTCCTAACTGGACAGATTGGGACAACTTGTGTCACTCCCATTAGTGCATTGGTCAAGTAATGGCAGCCTGTCAAATTATATGAGTTACTGGCTCAACATCACGTGGGAAATTTGGTGCATTACTTTTCTTCGGAAAACATACAAACGATGCATGAAAAAAGCCTTGATTGCTGCAATTCTAAAACTAGTAGTATTCGAGATTGGTTTTGGTCTCAGGACCACTTTTTGAAGGGTTCTCGTCTTGGACTTGACCGCATTTCTACTCAGCCTCATTTTGGTTTTGGACAAGGTCCAGCTGCAGTAATATCACAAATTTACCTTTGCAAAAAGGAGCATTGAATAAACATGAAAAAGTTTGTTTAATCTCCTTCTTGTTTTTTTGTTTTCTCTGCTAGAAAACAAAAGTAAATTAATAAAATTCACCTCTGCAATGGCTTTTGGTTAATTTATTTTATATTATTTAATTTAATTTATCAAGCCATTTCCCATAATACATAAACACATATATACAGTAAGGTGACCTGTGGTGAATGAGGATGTTTTCTGTGGGTGTATTCATGGGCATGTGGATCTATCAGATGAATTTGAGGAGTGCCTATGGAATGTATCATGTAGTGTGGGACTGGCACTGGTCTGGTCTTGTTCTTGTCTCGGTCTTGATACATTGCGGTCTTGGTCGTGACTTGGCCTCAGTTTAGGTTGCCTTTGCTGAAACACTTTCTGAAACTGTAAAACATGCATTTGTCAAGTATTTATGAAATGACCTCCACCTCCTTGTTGTCTACTCTTCTGTTACTAGGAGCTCTTCTACGAGGACCGGCACTATCATGAGCACTGCTTCCGCTGTTTCCGCTGTGATCGCTCGTTGGCAGATGAGCCTTTCACCAGCCAGGATGAAGCGCTGCTCTGCAATGACTGCTACTGTAACGAGTTCTCCTCCAAGTGTGTAGCCTGCGACAAAGTCGTCATGCCAGGTAGAGGTGCAACACATTTTTGCTTTGTGAGATTTGGGCATTGACATTCAAGGCTCATTCCACTGGCGATCTCTGAATGAGTCTTTTCCAACTATTTAATGCTTTTTGAACATGAACTAGTTTATCTTAAAATCCAGGGAAAGAGAGTCAATTAAAATGAAATAAAATGATAGAGGGAGTGACATGTGATATACCTTGCACATAATGCATTTGACAGCGCAACATATCATGGTACTCCACTCACCCACTAAGCATAAGTCTCGTTGTCCCACATTTTATTTTCCATGAAGTGTACAAATTCAAATTTCAAGATAGATAGGCAAATGACTTTGGAAAATGATGACACAGCAAACTCCAGAAAGCAGGGACAAAGTATAAAGTAACAGATCAAGCGGATACAGAAGGGAAAGAGGTTTTAGAAAAAAGACGCAGAGGAGAAAGAGACGAAGGCGAGGGTCTACGATTGAGCAGCAGCCAGGGCTGAATGTGACAGAGTAATTGCCAGTCTGCTTGACTTGTTGTCTGTAAGCCAGATCCCCAGGGCTGGTGGGTTGCCAGCAGACTGATGATAACAAGAGATAAGCACGTCAGTTATTCCAGCTTACGCAGCCCTCATAAAGCGGTAAATGATTCCAGGAAAGGTGCAACATTCCCCTTTATTTCCACTGTAGTTATTCTTGTGTTTTCTGATGAAGATCACACATTTGCATTACAAGGTTTCGTGTAAGTTATGCTGAAGTGAGTCACCTTGAGAATGAAAACTTGTTTTTAAGAGTGATCACATCTAAGATATCTTAACTAGGAAAGCTCCAGTACACAATATTATAATACTACAATATTACGCACCTCTGACCACAGATGTATCATTGAAGATTCATATGCAGTTTGGCTGTAATTCTGGATAGTGTTACCTCTCCTCTAACAAAAGAACTAACAGACATATCTTTTTGCCATCATACAAAAATATGTAAACCCTTAAAAAACAGACACACACACACTTATGTTTGTTTAACAGTTGGATGCTAGGCTGAAGTGGTTTGTGTCGGGACAAAAGAAGAGAAGAAACTTAATACCAACATGTAAATGGATTTTTCATAAGATGATCTCTCCGATAAAACTGCAGCAAAGCTACCATTGCCAGAAATGGTCACATGGGATGTTGTATGTCTCTCAGACAATGGTCCTCTTCTTTTCCCACTCTGTTGGAAAATCCTCTGAGAGACAGTATGTCTGTTGTTGTGACTGTCCACTGTGACAAAGCATCTTATTTGAGCTTTACTTTGAAGTTCGAAATAATTTATTTGCCAAGAATAAATACACATAGAAATTCCACTGATGAAAACATACACTGAAACCTACTCTACATAAAAGAGTAGTAACATGTAGTGCACGTATAAGAGGCCTTGCAGGGCAAAGAGACATGATGAAACTTTGAATTTGACTATATTCAGAGAGCATACTGTAGGATTTGCTTCTGGACGTAGTCAAACCATTTGCAATTTAAGGATTGACAACCTTAAATTGAATATATGCATTTTAATTAAGTAAAATACTTTTTGAGCATAATAAAACTTGTTTTAAAGGAACAGTGTTCAAGATTTAGTAGTTAGAATTCATTGCATGGTCATTGTTTAGGAGCGTTTTACCAGGAGCCGGATTTCCACGGAGGTCTCTTCTTTTCCGAAACAAACAGACCAAGTGATAAAAACCAGTAAAAATAAAAACCAAAAAAACCAAAAAGAAACACAGAATAAAGTAGTTTCATGTTAAAAATCAGTTTTCCTCTGATGCTCTTTGGAATGTCAGTGACGGGCCGCTAGCCTAGAACTGGCTGATGTGTGCTCACATCTGATCCAAACATTCAGGAGGTTTTGAGCAGGATCCAAATTATCCGCAGAGGTCTCTTCTTCTCCAAAATAAACAAACTCTGTCATTGAGACCGACAAAAACACTGAATAAAGCAGTTCACATTCAGAGATCAGTGTTTTTCCGATGCGCCTGTTGCCGAGGAGCTGCTAACTTCAGTGGCCGACGCAAAAACGTGAACTGCCCAATCTAGAGCGTTTGGTTTGTCCATTCTGGCCTGCTGTAGAAACATGGCGATGCAACATGGCAACCTCCATACACAAGGACCCTCCCTACGCAGATAAAAATGGCTCATTCTAAGGTAACGAAAACACAGCCATTCTCTCATTCTCACAAATAAAAACAGTTTTTTATGTTATATTCCATTTCTGCCAATTTATCACCCAAATTCTAAACAATGAACTTTTTAAAAAGGCAGGTTTTATTAATCTTGTCAGCATCCTTCTATATGTTACATCCATCTTATCATTTTAATTTTTTTAAAGCTCTTAAGACCAGTTGCTTTGCTTTTGAAATTGCCCCCTAAAATTTTATGTACTGTACGTAGCATTTCAGCTGCTAAAATTGTCCTCTGTGAGCCACTGTAATTGCTGTAAGCTTATAACCTGGAATGTTTTTGTAGGGGATTTTCGCAGTTGTCGACTAGAGAACACCACAGCACACAGCCTGAAGCAGTGAAACATTAGTGCAAAATGTCAGCCCCACACAAACCACTGCATCACCATAGGATAAACCAACCAGTGTAATAAAAAACTCAACAGCCAAGGGATAGAAGACGGATTGGTTGGGGACACGGAGGGGAAAATGGCATTATCCCTCTCAGTACGGCCTGATGCCAGTTTCCAGCAGTAGGAAAGAAATGTGGGGCCTGTGGTGTTATGATTTTAAATAAAATAAATCATTTATTAAATCAAAATGTGTTTTATGTACTGTCAAGCCATCAAAGTGTATTATTTCATAGTTCAATAAAATGACCACCAAAAACATCAAAATGAACAGTCAAAGATGAGTCTCATTCTTTCTCTGTTGTTCTTTCCATCCCCCTTTCTCTTTTACTCTCTCTGCCTCCTGTCACCTCTCTCTCTCTGTGCTAGGCACAAGGAAGTTGGAGTATGCAGGCTCTACATGGCACGAGGGCTGCTTCATCTGTCACAGCTGCCAACAGCCAATCGGCTCCAAGTCCTTCATCCCTGACAAGGATGAACACTACTGCGTGCCTTGCTATGAGGACAAGTTCGCCCCACGCTGCACACGCTGTAAAAAGGTTAGTCAAGTTATTCCTACGGACCCTCGCATGGCAGCCAAAGAAACGATGCAAATGCAGAGGAGCCATGAGTAGGATTAATCCTGGTTATAGAAGAACATGCATGGGAACAGTTTGAAGGTGAATTTAAAGGATCTTGATATGACCAATGACCTCTTTCATTTTCAGACCTTGGCTAAAGGTGGTGTGACCTATCGGGACGAGCCGTGGCATAAGGAGTGTTTTGTGTGCACCAGCTGCAAGACACAGCTGGCGGGTCAACACTTCACCTCCCGAGACGACAACCCTTACTGCCTCAAGTGCTTTGGCAGTCTGTACGCCAAGAAGTGCGAGGCCTGCACCAAACCAATCACAGGCAAGTTTACATCACTATGTTCTGACTTGTGCTACTATAGATGCTACTTTTGATTTGGGATCCGGGTTAAAAGCTAAAACTGCTATTAATATTCTTAATAAGACTGACTCAAGATGGAATTTTCTTTTCTTCTGTCATTGTATATATTTTAAACAGTTAGTTTGGGTTTCATGTTGCAATTATGCTGTTGAAGTGACCTTTACATGACATACCTACGTTCTGGCCTCATAATGTATGTTTGACCTCTGAATCAAAGCCCAGCATAGCGACTAGTGAGAATGCACACAACGCCTAGGCCTGTTAAGATCCTATTGACTAAGGTGTATAGGCTACATGAAAGAGTTAATTCCTAACTGCATTATCTAGGTGTGTTAGTCTGACTTCGAGAAATTTGACTTAGTACAATTACAGTTGGACTAACATGTTGACATGTATTTTTAAAGTCCAGTTTTAGTCAGACTATTACAGTAATTCAAATTTTTGTTGATTGATGAGTCTCCAACTTTCAAGGGGTAGCCCTAATTTGTAGACATTTTTTGCAATGTGCAGTGTGTGCACCTGGTTGAATTCTCTCAAACTCTTCAGCCTAAAGAGAGATAAACATCAGTTTTATTCCAGGAGGGTAACAATGTATGAGAAATGTCATAAATGCCCTTCAAACATCCCTTCTCTATCACTCTCTTTGTGTATGTGATGGAAAAAACTTTTTCCCCATTTGCTGTTTTGAAGCATGCATCACTTACAGCGTCCATCGTGCTGAATTCAAAGCCAGCCTTCTGAAGCCTAACATGTAGTTTAATAAATAGAAATAGATTAAGAGTAGAGAGGACATTGAACTGTTTCCTGTGCTCATTTGACTAGTTCAGCATTTCCCAAAGCTCTTCTCGAACACCACTTGTCCTGCATGTTTCAGATTTCTCCCTGCTGCAACGCAGCTGATTCAAATGATCAACTCGCTATGAACTCCTGAAGCTGCTTAATAACAAGGAGAGATCTAAAACACGCAGGACAAGTGGTACTCGAGGAGTGGTAACTCTGGACTAGTTAAAAACAAAATGTCAAGGAATATGTTTGATAACTAACCAATAGAGATATGAAGTGATTTAATCCAGCAAGTCCTCTCTAGGAGATAAAGCACAAAAGACACCTGTCCATGCTTCATGTGACTTAACTGCTCATTTTGTAACATTGCAAAATGTCACCTCAGTGAGTTTGATACCTTCTGCAAGTCAAATATTGAGTACATTCAATATGCACAAAATAAAATTTTTATAATAATAATAATAATACTCCTGTTTACATGCACCCCTGCATATTCTGTTTATCATAATACAATATGGAGAAGTAGAACAGCTGGAGCTTGTTATTTTACTTCTTTCCATCAAAGTAGGATTTTTATCACAGTTTCCTACAGGTGGCGAACTTGTTAAACTCTCTCTTTCCTTCTTTCACCTTTTTGAAACGGTCGGCGTTCTGATATTTGTGCATATTCAAAAATCTGTTGATATCCAAGTCTTTCAGAAAATTGAAAGTAGGTGTGTTTCTCCTTCCAACCATTAATCTGGGATTTGCTTTTGCATGCATCTCTACCCCACAGTTTAACTGTTGGTGAGTGAGTTGGTTTGTGTACAGTGTATCCATGACAATGCACAGAGCTGCCCATAAGCAGAAGGGAGGCCATGTGTCACAAACAGCGGTAAAAAAAAAACAAAAACAGTTGAGACTCATATTCCGAATTGGCTGTATACATGCTTAGATAATGTTTCTAAAACCTGAATGATACCGGCATATTCCACGCCTTGATTGGAAATTGCAAAATTCAGAAAATGGCCTAATTTGGAACATTTGCACAGAGTATACTATTTATATGACCCGCATCAAATTCCGAATATTGACATATTCAGAATAATAGGGGAATACTGGTGTGCATGTAGTTATTGATTTGAATGGTAATGTACTCTCACTCTACTTCCATGGTATGATCTCTGTCTCTCTTCTTGTGCTAGGTTTTGGAGGAGGAAAGTACATCTCATTTGAGGATCGCCAATGGCATCAGCCGTGCTTCACCTGCTCCCAGTGCTCTGCTTCGCTGGTGGGCGCCGGCTTTTTCCCAGACGGTGACAGGATCTTGTGCCGCGACTGCAACAGCAACCTATAGATCAGTTCTTTACCATATTCCCACCCTTCCTTTTGAATTACTTTTCACCCTTTGTCACAGCATTTTAAGAACCCCAAGTCATTACCGAGGAAGGTAACGCAGGCTGACAAATGCTGCCTCTCAGGTGTTTTTATATAAAGAGATAAGTTCCTCATGGTACCTGTCTGGGTCCGATTTTCATCTAGGAGCTAGTGCTGCATTGTTTAAATGAACCACAAAGATTTAACCAAAAAGTTTATGGAGTGCCTTAAGAATAACATTACTTTTATGTTATGTACTATTGAACCAAAGAAGCGCAAAATGCTAGTCACTTTGCATAAAAAAATTCTTCATATTTTATATAAAAAGTTGCCATTTCAGGTAGAGGTCAGGGTCTGAAGAGAAGACACACAACACTGATACAGTTTAGTATGTAAACCTTCCAGTTTGTATTTCAAAGTATTGGTGGAGGTACTGTTTTAATGCTCTTATAACTGCAGTTTTAAGCATTTTAATGAAAATATGGCAGAAAGTACAAGCAAGAAGAAAATCTAGAAAAACAATCTGCTGATTATGCTTTCAGTGAGGTAGTCACTTTATGGTAGTTCTGATCAATAAAGTCATTTGCACTTTTGATACGATATCCTCTTGCTACCATATTATGTGCACATAAAAACACAACTTAAAAAAAACATGGCACACACCACTTTTTTTTCGTCATGTATCTGCTTTGTTGAACTTTGCAATGACACTTATTTTTAAAGTTTCATCTTATTTCTGTCTTTTTCATTTGTTATAATGATTTTTTTTAATCACAGTTGCTCAAAGAGCCAGCATTTATAACCTGAAAGAAGCTGAAATGAAATAATACCGTTGTGTATTGCAGGAGTGTGCATGTCTGCCATGATTCCTGTTGACAATTATTTTGTTGCCGTTAAAACTGTTACTGTTTTGTTTTTTTATTGTTAGTTCGTATGTGAAAAGTTATTAAAAAAAAAAAACCTTTATTTCATTATTTCAGCTTTGATGCTGGTGAGTCAGAGTTGGCAAAAATACATTTTAAGATGGAACATTGAGGTGATAACAGTAAAAACTTACTGTAAAAAAAAATAGAATTAATTAATGGCTAAATGCTACATGGTTAGTTTCATTTGTGAAGTCTTATTAAAAATAAATTTACACTGACTGATCTTTGCTTGGCAGTTTTTATATTCTGTGTGTATTAGTGGTCAGTGGAATATCCATTACCGGTTTATGAGGTTGTAGCTTTCTGCGGACTTGTGTTTACTGTCAAAAACCCTTCTCGTGTGTTTAAAAAAGTCTTTCTAGGAAAGACTGGTGTGTGTGAGAGAGAGTGAGTGCACCGGGGAAGAAGGGCATAAAAGTGTGAGTGTGAGAAAGTGTAAGAGAGAGAAACCATGTGTGTGTAATAAAAGAGTAAAATGTGTTTTTTTTGTGTGTGTCTATGGTTAAAAAAACGCGTGTGTGCGTGTTTGGGAGACAGAGCAGAGTAAAAGGTGAGTGAATGCACATCTGTGTATACGTGTGCTTGTGTGTGTGTGTGTGTCTGTGTGTGTGTGCGCGTGCACGCGTGTGTATATATACACTGTTGTTTACGCTGACTCGACTGTTTCGTCGCCTTGATGAAGCACACATACACAGACTGCCAGATACACTCTCCTGTCGGCATTGGTGAAATGTCCTCCTCCCTGCCTGCGTTTCAGATTTTTTCACCAAAAAAGGAAATGGAAAACTCATAGCTGCATGGGGGAGGGAGGGAGGGAGGGAGGGGGTTGGCTGGTGGTGGAAGTGGGAGAGAAAAGAGTGTGGGAGAGAGAGAAAAAGAGAGAGAGGGAGGATGTTCACATCTGGAGTTGCTCCATGGCACTTTCACTGGGGGGGTCAGCTCCACACACGGCCCCCTCTGGATTTATTGGAAGGAGGCGGCGGGCGGGGAGGTGGCAGCTAGCAGGAAGGGTCAGAGGAAGAGCTGTGGTATCATATGGTACATGCACTCTACGAATAAGTTCAACTTTTATAGCCATTATGAATTTTAAAGCTGTCTCATGGCCTTTTTGTTTTTTTAGTGACAGTTTTCTCACACTCTCTCGTTTTTCTTTAAGCACTGTCATCCCAAGTTTACCCGACAGAAGTTCCTGAAAAACAGGACATGTCTGAGAAGGTACGGCCTTTCATTTGGCTCGAAGTGTGCAAACAGAAGCAAAACTGGCTTCTCAGACTCTATTACAAGAGGTTAGCCTCTTTACACAAACAATATTAGGCTCACAATTTTGCTTCTAAGCCTAACATTTTACTAAAATATCAACCCTCGATGCAAAAATAAACAGTGTGACTTGTATTTAGGCTCTGAACATGACACAACCAACACACACAGCCTTAACCTGCCTCCTTCAGCCATCAGTAGTTGATATAACTTGCAAGGCTGCCAGTGATGTCATTTACAATTTCACTAAAAAGGGACCCAGGTGTAGTTCATACACTAAAAACTGCTCAGTTTATTTTAATCTGAGCTGCACATGTCAAAGTTTACACTCTGTGTGTGAAAATAAACTTGTGTTATCTGCCTAAATCCCAAAGTGGTACGGCTGAAGGATACTTTGCTTCCTAACTTAGACTCTACAAGTTTGCTTGCTGAACATATAAATCCCAGACTTGTAAAATTTAGTAATTTTACAAGTCTAGTTTAGTAAAGTTTAAAGTAACTGTAATTTAGCACAACATATGGCTGTTTGCATCCATTGTGTTTGCTTGTGTTTAGTAGATTGTCATGGCTCACATACACTGTACATAAAAGAAAAACAAAGAATATAAAAACAAAGAAAATCTTTAGAAACATGGCAGCACGGTGGTGAAGTGCCTCATGGCAAGATGGGCTCGAACCTGGCGGCAGCTTCCAGGGCTGAGAAATGAAGCCAATGTGGTAGTGCCAAAAACTGCAGCTCTTTAAACGTCCACTTGAGGCTGGTCAAAGAAGCGAGTCAATCTCCAATGACATCCATGTTAAAATGTCAAACTTTACAGCAGTCCGTACAGCGGTACGGCTTTGGTCTCTATAGCTAATTTCCATCACAGTCGGGTCCACCCGTCACTCCTCTACAGTCCCAGCTCTCCCAAATATGGACACTTTTAGCTCCAAAACAGCCAAGATGGCATCAGCAATGATGCTGAACTTGATGCATCAAAACTGGAGTTCACAAACCATTATTATTTTTTACAGTCTACAGTTTGCACCCAGGCTTCTGGCCTGTTTTTGTGGAGTTTGCATGTTCTCCCTATGTCAAAGTGGGTTTTTCCAGGCTCTCTTCAGGTTTTCTGGAAGAGTTCTTCTCAATGTAAGTGTGAATGGTTGTCTGTCTTTACATCAGTCCTGTGATACTCTGGCACCCTGTCCTACCTCACACCCAATGTCAGCTGGGATTGGCTCCAGTCCCTGTAAAAGGGAAAACAGTAACAGAGAATGGATGAATCTTTATAAACAGTCAATGGTTCATGCGTGGGTTGAGGGTCAAGTCTAACATGAAGTTACCCCTTGTGGTTATTTATACATCGCATCACTAGGCCTTTAAAACAGACAAATTACAGTTATAGAACACAAGGAAGCCCCAACCTGATAGAATGATGTTAATACAGGCTCTGAGCCCAAAGGTTTACAGAAAGTTGGGTCCATAAAAACAGCAGTGAGAGATGATTAGCACAGACCCGTCCATATTGATGCCAGATGTCTGCGCTGCCCCGTTCTCACCCAGCTGGATCACTTTTCAGCATAAAATCAGATTCACTTATCACTTTCAGAGTGAAGTCAGTCCTCAGAATCCAAGGGAAAGACGATGGAATATTTATTTATATCTACAGAGTACATTCATTTTAATAATCCCAGCCCTCTATAAGATTTTTTATAAGATCTGGACTGTGAAAGTACTTACGTTGTTTGCATCTTTCTATTTATAGGCATTTTGGGCTCCTGTTTTACATAAATAATCCGATTGATATTTAATTTTAAGGCTTTTATGTTTACATGTTTACATGTTACATGTTTAAATGAAATTTAATTTACTAAATTTTAGAGTATGCTAATATTTCTGACAACTTCATAAAGCTTAATTTAACTGTTTTCTAATGTGACATGACAAAATTGTTTTTTTAATATGTGTCATGCATTTTCTTGATTATTTGACTGGATTAATTTAAAACTGGATCTGTGTGTATCTGCACAGATTTACCAGATTCACTGCAAACAGGTGCTGTCTACTTCCTGCAGTTCTAATGAAGCAGATTACGTTTTTCCCTTTCAAAGTATTATCAGATCACACATGTATATTTGCAAATGACACTTAAGGGGTAGTAGGCAGCAGTAAAGTCATGTCTTTAAATTGGGAGGTAAACTGAAAATAATGTTTGGTGCTTTTGCAACACTTTCTCTCAGTTTTATTGCATCTCTTTGGACGGGACAACTTACTGTTCATCTTTGTGAGTCATATTAGTTTATGAAGTTTTGTAACTTCAGGTAATTTCATTATTTTGCCCAACAGCACACTGTGCAGAGGATCGTATAGCCAGTATAGCTCAGTCTAAGTGAGATACCACCGTAGGACACAATGAAAAAACTTCAGAATGGAAAAAAAAATCAGTCGTTTAGTGTAAATAATTCTCTGTCCACATGTAACGATGAATTTAGTTGTCTCCCAGATCACTTGCCATTACCAAGGCTTCCTCCTTTAAAAGGCACATTATTCCAGCCTCCTCTACTGTCACATTGTTTGTTTTTGGAAACTGGAGACTCTGCCCTCTAAAGCCATCTATTGGATATATTGGCTAATATAAAGGCAGTGGTGGTCACAATGATTATAAATAATGTATCTATGTTCAAACCTTAAGGGAGTGTAAATGAGCCTTGTCTTGATCATCTCAAAAGATATGCCATGAATTGTGAATTTAAGCCTTGAGTGTATTTTAGATTATTTGGTATATAGTGATGAGAAGATAAGTGAGCACTGCTAACATAAAACCTCTCTTCCCTGTTCATCTCAGTAAAATTTGTTTTTTAAAATAAAAATTGATTTTTGATTTTCCACTCGTAAAAATATGACTGTAAACCCCTCAGTGACCATGAACTGAGAGCAAATCCTGAATGAATGACCATTTTCCTGTTTTTATTTGCCCTACATCAAGGATGACATAATCAGAAAAACTTGATGATGCTCGAACCAGCGACGATGACTGTTGCAGCACGTTGAGGTCATGTCATTTATGACGTCTAGACAAGCACACAATTGTATGAGTCAGTTATACAATGTTACTGTTCACAGCCTGCTGTGTCCCATGATTTTCATGTACTGCAGGAAGTACACTTCATCAGAAATTAGTAATTTCCTACCCTTTGTGCAGTGTGAAACATTTAAAATAATGTTTGTTCACTTTAGAATCATTTATTCGTAGCATTGTTTTAAATCCCAGTGGCTCTCTTGGTAGCAGAGGACACACCTGGAAGGAAAAACTGTGTCAAGAGTGTGCTGATTACTGATTGGGAAACACACTTGTGGCAGTGATCTGGTGTGTGTATATATACTGAGGTGTGTCAGTTGCTCTTCTTGCTGCTTGAGGATGATCAGCACACTCAGAACTTTGCTGTGAAGAAATTATTTTCTGAACATACACTATTTTAAGTTGCTCCAATCCTTAGTGTGGTTTTGCCTGAGGAGTGTGAGTGGCTTTGGCAATTTTCTCAAACAATCAACACCTGAAGGTGTGGTGTGTTGTTAAAACTGTTGACATGTGGATTCCTTGTGCCAGATTAAAGCCTAGATCGTGTTGACAAATTGCAGTTAACATTTAAACCTCAGTCACAGTTTGACAGCACAAAAAACATCCAAATATCTCATCTCCGTGTAGTTTCACTCAAACTATACATGTGGGATTAAGGTTTAACTGCGTCTTTCCTGGTCCCCACCAGAGTTTAAGAACACTATTGTGACTTTCCACCCCTGAGTGAATTCAGAGGAGCAAATAAGCACTCCTACCACCATGTTTAATCCCTGAAGATGACTCCAAGAAAAACCTGACTTGTCATTTTAACTCCCATAAATTAGCACTCCTGAGCTCACGTCAGATAAAGTTTCACATATTGTGTTTAATAATCCAACCACAAAGAGTGTAACTGGAAGTGTGTGAGTCTACAACCCAGTTATCAGCAGTGACGCAACAAAGGATGAGAGAAAAGTCTGTGACAGGGCAAAATCTCCCCTTTCACTTCAGACTGGGTGTCTGTTTAGTGTGTGAGTCACTTCACCAGTTTGGTGCGAGAAAAAAAAAAATCATGAACATTGTAACCAAGTTTGATTCATGTGGGAATTAAAACATGACTGTCATTCAGTGTTCTCTGTGCCTTTAAAGGGATTACCTTCATTCCCCTAATTAAATATTCTCAATGGGATTTGACCTATTTAAAAGCTCAGACATTTTGTAACTATCAGGGACAAGAGGGATTAATTTATTCAACAAGTAACAGAAGCAACCAAAAACTGGCCCAAAAGTGCAAAGTGCTCTAATATTATATCAATGTAATCCAGTGGAGACACAGTATATGTAGTTTTTACTGTATGCAGTTTCTGAGACAAAAAAGAGACATGAGTTTTGACAGAAAAATGACTCTTTGAATATTTTCCATAGTGGAACATGGAAGCTGCCACAGCTGTCAGAAGACAGAAAGTTAAACCCTCTGCCCTCTGGTTTCTTCCTGCTCTCCCCCGGCCCGTGTCATTACTCAGTTTAGCGTTAGGTGTCCACTTGACAAAGTGCACTGGTCCACCGCAGTCACGTCTGTAGTATGTAACCTCAGCAGACGTAGGTTAACCCCAAATGTCTGAGAGATTATACTCTCATTGGTAATTCAGCATACCTCGGTGACTACTTAACTGCATGTTTGCTACTGGAGTAGCAGGAGGACGGGGCGATGCAGAATCAGAATGAAATAAGTTACAGAGCATGTCAGTTTACTGTTCAGCTTAAATGCTCATATGTTTCCACTCAAAAAGCTAAGACGAAAAAATGAATTGCAAACACCAGTTCAAAGAAAAATATTGATGCATCTGTTCACCAATCAAAAAAGCTCATAGCTTCAAAAAAGCTATATCACGTGACATCTTTATAGGTACGCAATATATTTTTTGGACGAATGTCCTAAGGTCACTAGATTGTGGGTTTTTTTTTTAACAAAACCTGGTTGGGCCCTTTTTCATGCTCTGTTACACAGTTCATAGTCCCCAGAGGATGAATCCATGATAGTTGACATTTATGATTTTATATAAATATTCTTATTATATAACTATTAGACTTATTTCTATGAAATCTGCTGTAGACATTAATGTCCCACACAAGATGAACTCTAATGACTTTGATGATGATGATCCCCTGACTAGCACTATCATCAAGTAAAACTTCACTGTGTCTGATATTTTGGTTTATGACCCAAAACCTGCAAAAGTAATGACTCCAGTCGGCCCCAACTGTACTTTGTATTTGGTGCTAGTTTGCAAAGAATACTATCACACTAAACTAAGATGATGGACATGATAAACATTTCAGTTCATGGATGGAAGACTCTTAGTCTTGTTTATCTTTTCCAACTCCCAGAGCAGATGATGAACTACCAAGAGAGACTCTTTTCTTTGGCTGAATTACTGTACCACAACAGCACATGCGACTCCACAGCTGTAGCGGTTCACTGAAGGCCTATATACGTGCTGTGGATGGAGAACAGAAAAAAAAGCAAAACAACATACATCTGTGTCCCAAGCTGACACTCAATGGGGCCGGTGCTTGTTGGCGAGGTTTGGAGTCTGCCTCTGTGGCTTGGCCCGAGCTCTCATCCTCTCCATTCACTCCCATCTGAGGTCAAGGAGTTGTGCTTGCTTGTGGGAAGCTCTTATACTGTCTTGTAATGAGCGCTCTCAGCAGGAAAACAAGGCCTTGTTTTTCCAGAGTTCAGGGTCGGATGCGTCCACCGCTCTAATCCAACTTCTGTTACAATCTCTCCTTTTCGGAGGATGGCTCATGACAACTGCAACTCTGGATGGCTTCCTTGTTGGCGTGCTTAATATTTTCATAAGGCATACCTGACACCTAACCGACCACATACATAGTACATAGTCACCAGATTTTTTTTTAGCATTGTACAATTCTGCAAACCATGAATACGTTCCAATATTGTTCTGGAGTGAATATGTTTAAGCACTGTGGCATCTGTATGGTTAGGCTTCTACATGTAAAACCACCTAGATATGGTTAGGAAAAGATTATGTTTCAGCTTTAAATATATGGTTTTGGGGACACAATTCCCTCTGGAACTGCAGCAATGTCTCAGCAAAAAAATGATCGCTTTTTGTGGCACTGTCCCTGCTTGAAAAACCTTTAATAACTAAAAATCAGCTGGAAACACAGGTGATGGATCGCAAAAAACACCCACGTTTCTTGCCTAAAAATCAGCTGGAAACACAGTGACTGACTAGTTGCTACAAAACATCCACGTTTAGTTACAGGTTGCAAAAAAACTATCCATGTTTGGTGCCTGAAAAACCACTGGAAACACAGCGATGGGTTGGTACAAAATACACGTTTAGTGCTGAAAAAGCAGCTGTAAACACAGTGACTGGTTGCTACAAAATATGCATGTTTAGTGCCTAAAAAAAACATCTGGAAACAACAATAACTGCTAAATCACAACCAGTTTATCTGTTTATTGGTCAACAGTTGTCTGCAGCTTGATCCACCATCCACATCTCCTCTGATGACAAAGTCAGCATATATATTATGTCCCTTTAGAAATGTTGAAATATAATGTGTAAATATAATGTAGTTTTGGTTTGCAGAAACATACAATGCCAATATTTTCTTCTGGCTGGACTAATTGATAAATGCACAGTATGTACTCTATGGGCAATTATACAGTATATTCATTGTACTTCACACCCACACTGCATTTCACACATTCTACAAAGCAAAGTGTGTTCAGACACAATGTTTGTTTGTTCTGTTGGAATTTTTTCCCTCCCCACACACTTTTACACTTTTCAGGGTTTGATGTCATTTTGAAACTAAAGCAGTCTATTAATGTGGGAGTGTAGGAATGTGATAAATTCTTATAAAGCAATTCAGTCCTGAACGTCCTCTGGACACAAAAACATTAGTCACATCCATTGTCTGACTGCGGTTTTGAGCTCTGCCCATATTGGTAATTGCTCTGGCGAAAACCGTAAAGAATATAATGCCTGAAATGAACAGTATGCAGTAAAAGAGTCTTTGTGCCTGGAGAGGAAAGCAATTTGTGTCATCAGATTATGATCTTAGCTTACATCTTTTTCTTGCTCTTTCTGCTTAGTTTGAGAGCCAGAATGTGTGTTTGTTTACTTAGGATGGCCGAACAAATGTTTGGCAGCAGTGAAGACAATATTCAAGGAGTGAAACGAAAAAAGGATGCATGTCCTAGATAAAAACTCCTATTGTTTTTTCTTTGTGACTTATTTTTTGCCTTTCAGACAACTTTGAGGTCAATCGGTTCAGGTGTTCAAAGATTCAACTTGTCAGTAGGTGAAAAGAAGTTAAGGGTTTGAGTCAAAACAAATCTGAGTGTGGATCACAGTTCAGTGAGTCTCTGGTGATTGTTAGGAAAGAATACAGCAGTCACAATCAGGCGAGTGTGAGTGCGGTGAGGACGATGAAAGACAGATTAAATGAGCCAAAGCTGTTGACGGGAAATGAGAACCCTCTTGATTACTTTTCTGTTTCAACAGGACCCAAGGTTGTCAGTGAAAACATTTCTTCTGCAGGATGTTTGAATCTGTATGGGTTTATGAAACTGAGGTGAATGTGAGGGCAAAGTGCAATTTGCTGAGCATGCATGCTCTTTTAAAAAACAATCTCACGTTAATATTCCCGCAGTTGCTTTCCATCATGAAGCAGCCGAGTGTAACTGCTGTCCTCTGCTGCTGGCAGCTGGACAGCTCCACTAGAACAGTTGTTTGGAGATGAGATGTTTGGAATGCAGAAAGTTTGAGGAGTGGATTGACCATGATTGACTGTAATTCAAAACGTCAAGATGATTTAGCATTGAAAAAAAGCAGATGAGCTCTCCAGCTCTTTGTAAAGTAGTGATCTGAATCCTGTTGAAAAAAGAGAACCTGTACAAGAGTTTTGATGGAGTGAAAAGAGCGAGTACATATGATATACTTGAACAGGCAAATTATCTGCATCACGTTTGAGAGGACAGTTTATAGATGGCAATATCTTGCGGTGAATAGACTTCATACATTTCTACATCACCTTCATAACTCATTTTAATCAATATCATGAATTGAAAACACCTGCCGAACAGAAATTTGTGATTTTGTGATGATTTTTTATATATATTTATATATTTATTTTAGCATGTGACTACTTTTATTTTGATATTCTGTAAAAGAGAAAAAGTATTCCTTGGAAATTATAAACAGATATGAATCATAAACCACGGGTCACTTCTTCAGTACAGTGATGGAAGATTGTCATGATTGAATTAGTTTATTGTTTTTCTTTCCTCTTTTCTTTTGGCTTTATGGCTCTCTTTCCCAGTCCAAAAACTTTCAAAACTCTTTTGACAAGCCCTGGAAAAGAAATGAGAGATTTGGAGAGGTTTTCTGTTTAGTTTTTTTTTTTTTTTTTTTTTAATTACTTATTTGGATTGCAAAATTGTTCATGACCTTTACTATGATCTCATGAATCTCACAGCAAACCCAGCAAATCATTATCATCAGTTTCAAATGAAAATGTTAATGTCATATATTAGTTACTAATAGTTTGTGAAGTGTTTTATGTTTTCATGGCTCCCTCTTGTGGATATTTCTTTCATTGCAATAGTGTACCACCATAAATGCACCACAGAGGTAGTGCACAACAGCATCATGAGACCACAATCTAATGACATCAAATGTTGCTTTGTCCTTACGCCCAAATCTGTACATCCACATCGCGAAAAAACTGTCACGCCATGGATGCGCCACCCTCACTCCAATCTAATAGGGACATTGAGAATTTAAAGTCCTGATCTTTGGGCTTCACTCCCAAGACTTGAATGAGAAGAACGGAAGTTTTCAATAAATTCTTAAATAAATAATGTTAATGTTCTTTCTTATTGGTTGTTCATAAAATATAAATATATAATGGCATATCCAGATGCCATTTGCTATCAAGATCAGTGGCTCTTAACAGAGAGCAAGTTGTCTTTAAAAATCTAAATATAATGAATACATTTTTTAGGCTAGGCTAGGCTAGTTTCAAATGATACAGCCTAATTGTTATTATTTCTTTGTGTGCAACAAAGTGAGACCTATTTTCACAGATCAACGGTCATCCATAGGGTTGAACTTCATCACTGTGAAAATACAACCACAAAATACAAAAGTATACTTTTCTATGTTGAATGAACAGTCTTTGCAGCTCTGCTTAAATCAAAGAAGCACTGCATTTTACAAATGCAGTTACTGGTATTTAAAATAATCATCTCAAAAGACTGTGTGATTATTGTAAATTTAACTATGTTGAAAAATTGAAGATTTCACAGCACAGCCAGTTAGATACAGTCTCCTTTTCTCTTTTGCACGAGAAACTCAAATGTCCTCAAATGTCTTCCCCTGTAGTGACGATTACAACCAAAGGGGGGCAGTACACATCAACGATCAAATCTACCATTCTGCAACCATCTTCGAAACGTCTGATTCATCGCCTGAATCAGACGTTTATGACCTTTTCCTGAGCCTCAGACACATTTGGGTTACATTAAACTCTGTAAATAGCAACTAAACCTCACTAAGTGTGGTGTTTGTCCCATGCATGCTCTGGGTTTTCTGCTTACTTGTTATAAAAATAATTTCTTGTTTGTTTCTTCCGGGGAAACCCTACTGTTCCTTGCTTCTTTCTGCAGTAAGCATTAAGCAAAGACCCTGCAGATGATACTGCAGGAGTTTAATGAATATCCCAGGGGAGGCTTCAACATTTGGTGTTGACAGTGAACATTCAATCCAAGTTTGCAGAATTTGTACTCAAGCCTCAGGTATGATTTCCATTTCAAGTGACTTGTGTCTTTTAACTATCATCAGATGTAGGTTTGTCTCTCACAAAGAGTGTTGGCTTTCCCAAAACATGAAATAGTTTTGTTATTTTGATTTAGCGTTCCTATTTTTTTTTTTTTTTTTTTTATAGATATCTGTTGCTGATCAAACATGCCAGGCTGTCAGTTCTGATGTACAATTCCTTGGAATACTTTCGAATAGAAAAGGACATTTTCTCTTTGTAGATTTCCAGATCCAGCCTCTCAGATCTTGAGCCATAAAGAGAGGACGTTTGTGGAGCTTCAGAGATGGAAATTATCATGGATCAGTGGGACTGCTGACAGGACATCTCCAAAGGCTAATCTTTAAAGAACTGCAATCCACTAAACTGAAAGGGCAGGGTCCAGTAGATGCTGCTGGCAGTACACTGGTGACTCAGCTGGAGACTCCAGTGGCCTCATGTACCCCAGACCTCTTATTCACCCGACTGATGACAGGACATCATCGGGAGACTTCTGCAAGAATTATGTCAGTGATGCTGTGCATGATAATGGAACAGAAAAACATGGCAAAGATGGAAAATGTTGCAATCTAAAGTTTTTTTTTTAAGTTTTTTTTTGCAGCCAAGGCACTGCTGAAACAATGAATAGAAACCAGAGTAACAGTTTAAAGGGTAAAATCAAACAAAAAATAACCTTTTGGGGGCATTTGTGGAGATTTTGACACATCCACAGTGGTGTCCTAATACCCACTGGAGGTCAGTGGGTTCATTATTTATATTGTTTTTTTTATGGTTTTCACAGCATTGAACAGTTACCTTTGAAAATCTCAACAGCAACAAGTCCTTCCAGAAATGTGTCCCTTTTTATTTTAGATTATTCACAGACCTTCCTGTGGGCAGTCTCCAATATTTGCTAAATTATAAAGAAAATGCTTCCTTGTGAAAACTTTAGAGTGAGGTCTGGATTAACCTAAGAAGGCTACACATAATTGTTTGGAAATTATATTTAAGATAAAGATTTCAAATGTACTTTGCTGAGAAAAATCAGCATTTCATGTTTTTTTTAATAAACATAATTGAAAGTAAAGGATTATTATTTAAAAGCAATACTGGTAGAAAACAAAGTATAAGGGACATATCAATTGGGCAATGTGGACCAAAAAAAAAAAAAAAAAAAATACAGACAATGCTGTCCAAAACCTAGATCATTCCCTATGTATTGGGTCTTATTTCCTACATAGGAGATATTTAGGAGATGATACCTTCTATGTAGGTAAAAACATCCCATAGAAGAGGCTTTGTCTTCTGTTTCAAGTATTTATTAGTTTTTTTTTGTTTGTTTGTTTGTTTTGTGACGTCACCTTCAATTCCTTTGGTTCTGGCCAGTGTTCTCTTTTGTTAAACAATAAAAGCAACCCTGAAATTTGATCTTCTGAAGGCCAACTGCATCTTTAAATCAATGTTCCACACTAAGGTTACATGAAAGCACCTGAGCCAGCTCCATTAGCTGATAAAGACCATGATAATCTAATGACAGCTCTAAAAAAGCTTGCATATTTGAATCTATTATTATTTTGTTAGATAAGAAAACATTCATAGATTTAGTTGTAGTCTAGTAATAGTCTTTGCACTTAGACACGTCAGTCCATCTGAAAGTGATATCCGGCTCCAATTTTGATTTGTGGTATATTGGTGGTACCCCTTTGTTTACATTTGGATCAGGGATTGTGCGTTTACGTCAGGCAGACATGGACTGGGTGTTCCCTATTGACGTGATGCACTCCCTGGGGTCTGGCTTAAAGGCCAAACTAAAGTAATGAAATCATTCAGTGTTAAGGATCTTGGCAAATCGAGGGCACCCATATACTCCAAAGATTTACCATTCATTTCTCTTGGAAAACATGGGAGTGGGGAACAACAGAGTGAAAAAAGAGAGAGTGGGAGGTGAGGGAAAGCTCCGTCCAATGGAGCCAGGGTAAGAATTTATGGTCAGGAAGAGCGATGAATGTGTAATTTACGGTGCATACTCTACCATTCCCCCTGCCCTCCCTTTTGGTAATGAGAAACGGCTGTTTTGTTGTAGGGCCAAGGCATGGTATACCCCCTCCCTTCTGGCTATGACACACCATTAGTTTTTATTTCTGTCTCTGCTTTTATGACTCCTGCCCAGGCGCCAGCATTTGGCCGGTGATCGGGACCATCACACCATCTAAGCTCTTCCACCTCCCAAGATGGCCTCTTGTAGGAAGACCATATTGTAAATCTGGACTGGAGATATCATTATACTTTGTCTTTGAGGTTTTGATTGAGTTCAGGTTAGAGAGTAAGAGATGGATATGTCGTATTCCAAACTTTCCCCATAAAATTACAACCACTTGAGCCCCTTGGGTGTTATTTTAATAGTTTTGGCCATTATTCCATTGATTATGTAATTGTGCTATTAATTAAATAATTGCTGACATCTGAGAACATGGTGAACTTGCGTCAATGAAATCTGACTGGGCAAAAGTACAAGTAGTAAGACAATCAGACAAATCAATCCAGATTATCTTAACAATTCAACTTGCAGGCAAAACAGCAGGTGAGTGCACCTGAAATGATGGTGTTAATCCTTCAGTGCACAATAAAGCCGTCCATATGCAGACACGTTAAAGCAGGTCAAAGTCTTAGCTTATGGTACTTTATTTTTATTTTTATAGATATTTTCTATTTGTAATGTCCCTGACATTTATCCTCATCAACTGTTTATAATTCTTTCAAAAAGTCTTCTTAACCTGGGGTTTGTTTAAAACGGTATGATTGCATAACTGCATGTTTCTTGCACCATCAACTCACTAAGTTTCCACATCTCAGTTTAGCCAGTGGTGCCCCAAGAAACTTTTAGGGATGGCTCGGTGGGGCATTAAAAAACCAACTGAATTTCAGGAATACTGTTATCTTGTTTTAGTTGGCCATTAAGTTATGGAATTGTATGTATAAGGGCGTGTGTCTACATATTTTTCTTTGTGTGAAAAACAGTAGCAGGGCGCTGGGGAATGCGCTATGTGTGTAGCGAGGATAGGTTTTGTTACTACAACACAAACAACAATATCTTGCCATTGAATAACAGGTAAAAAAAACATAATGCTACATAACCAGAGAGTTGACAACACAGTTAACAACAAGCTTAAAGTGTGTACAGTACTTACAGCACAACGCTCACCAGCAACATTCAGTGTCCAGCCAGTGATTGTATCAGGGTGGCTCTGTCCCCCCCGATCCCCTCCTTAGCAGCCGCTGAGCTCAGAGAGTGCACTGTTATTATAACCAATAGCAATAATGGGCAAGAATATTAAATTTAACTCTGTTGAAAATGAAATTATCTACAACATGGTGAATCTGTATAATGTATATGTGGCACTGCTATATATCATGGATGCTAAATAGAACTTTGGATAAAGAAATTGTGGATTAATTGCAGACAAAATCATGACATTCACTTCATCTGAAATCAAACAAATTGCAAAATCAGTGTAGGACTGAAATTTGATGGGCTTCATCTGAACTTTATTTAGGCTTTCACAGAATAAGCTATACATGATGATTCTAATACTTTGTATGTTTGATAATAAACACAGTATGACATATTCAGTATCATGATCCATAGTATGAATGAATAATGTAGTGTGTAACTTCTCCTGAAATTAATATCTTGTGTAAAGCAAACAGACCCATGGAAACATTCTAGGAAAAAAAAAAATCTCCGTATCTGCAATGTCATGAAGCTTTTGGAGTATAAATGTATAAAATGCTATGATTGTTCTGAAACTTGAGCAGTAGGAAACATTATAATTGTGCAAAATCTTCAGACCCTGTTGCAAACAGACGTGATTACTGAGCAGCTGATGATTTGATGGCTTAAATGATAATCAGTGGCTTGTAGTTACTGCATACTTGATATAAAACTGTGCATTTACATTTCCTTCCTCTTGTTTTCCAGAGCCTGTTCCGTCAATCTATGAGACCAATATGTACACATATGTGCAAACGTAAACACACATGTACAAACAACTAAGTTCCATTGACAAACCACTGGATTCCGTGCAGAAATGCATACAAAGTACACAAACACCCAGATTTTAGGTAGAGACAAACACACGCACACACACTCACATGTTTGCATGCACGAAGGCACACATGCAAATACTTGTGTTTCTATTCCTTGTTTTCTGTGCAGAGTTATTTTCTGATCCAAACACCAACATTTAATTCGGAACAAACAGCTAAGCTATCAAATGGCGAAAGTTTGTGTCAAGACACCGGAGAAGGATGTGAGCTTAGCTCCCACTTATCCTCCTACATCTTCTCTTAGGCTTGTTTTTGTAATAGATTCCCTCCTCGAAATAATATACTGTAACGTGGACCTTCTGTCCTCAACAACCACAAATGACTTCCAGTGCCTTTCTTTTTGTTTGATCTCACAATAGAAAATAAAGGTACACAGACTTGATACTCTTCATTGTCTTTACATCACGTTCAGCGGCCGTTGAGAAAATCCATCTGCCACCTCTCACAAACATAAGAACAAATGAAGAACAGATTGTGATTAAAATCAGACTGCAACAAAGTACATTATTAGACCAGAGAGACCCTTCATTCATTATCAGCCTTCCAGCTTGAATGCTGCATTTGAAACACAGGAATTTGCTCTCAGTTCAAGAAGTGACACTGATCGGGGTCATGACATGAACCACAATATTCGACGTGGCTTCGCAGTCCAACAGTGATCCCTCACGGTGGAATGAAAATCAACACCAGTATCTTCCAGATATGTTCATCTTTTCAAAAAGCCAAGATTTGCCTTTTGTGTTGCAGCAATCCTCCAGTTCTCTTTGCATCTTCTACAATGCATAGCAGCACTAATCCTTCATCACTTCGATCTTTGTCTGGTGCCGCTGGGTGAGGCATTGTCTCTGTTTTTCTCTCAGCCTCATCCAGCAGGCGATGGAGTTTAGCTGACAGAGCTGGTTGTGATGCTGGGAGCAGCAGTGGTCCTGCTCTGGCCTTTTCGCCTCTTCCCCCCTCCTCCTCCACCTCCTCCTCCTTTACTGCCATCTTTGCCTTCTCGTCCTCGCCCACGAGCATTCTCCCTCTCTTCCCTGTTTGTATCATCTGATTGGTCTCCCTTAGTCTTCCTCTCTGAAATTAGAATGCATTGAAAATATGATTAACAGGTTCATGCTGTTTCTCAAATAAACTCTTGTAAGATATCTGTCATCATCGGATGTTGTATGCAGAAGTGCCTCAACTTGCCTAAACAAAAGTATGAAAACACGGATTCCAGAGGGATGAGAGTGGATGATAAGGGATGTGTGTTGGATCAAGATTCGTGGCTGTGGTCGTGTGGTTTTTAATACAGGCAAAACAACAGCAAACCATTCACATTCGGTTCAGAATTATAGATCATAAATGACAACAAAATGCTATGTTAAGCCAAACTGACAAAGTTATGTAGAGCGGTGACCAGTGTGCCACAAGTGGTCGAGAAATTATAATCAAACCTAATAGGAAAAAAATAATACATCTAAACATTCGGTAGCCAACTGTCTTATAGACATGTTAGTTGGTTTATCGGTTGGTCTACCGTTTTTATGACCCATTTGACAATGGGCGCACAGCAATGACAGTTGCACTGCACTGTAAATTGCTTTGTACCAAGTGAAAGATAGGGCCCTTAGTCTAAATTCCTATTTCAACAGCTTCTCACTTCCTTGTCCCATTAAACACACACAGAGAACCCCTCCCATCTCCTCTCTGCTGGTACTCTGCATTAGGATTCACACCTGTCACACATTTAAGAGTATAATTGCTCTCTAAATACAAACATCCATCAGAGAGGGTAATGCCCACATGTAAACCATTCAGGAGAGGGAAGTGCCTCTGCTGCTGATTTTAAAATGCAGCACATGTAAAGACTGTAAGAGCACTCAGGACAGTCAAGTGACACAATTTTCTGTCACATAAATCACTTTAAAATCACTTCTGGCCTAATGAGTTAAACATTGTCAAGGGGCCAATAATGACCCATAAGGACGTGAAGAGCTGTCACAAAGTGGAAATGGACATTGTGTCGAGTGTCAGATGGCTATTGTTTAGGCAGCACTCAAAGTATTTGGTTTTGTATATCTGAGGGAGTGTAGTTACGCTGGAGGATGTTTGTTCTGAACTTGTGCGTTGAGAGTCTCTGCACATCCTGGAAACTGAGTGAACGCGTGCCAAGGGCTGGACAGTGTTCACTGCGCAGTTGACAACAGCAGGGCTTATGGCGCCACCATGTTTGTCTACTGCTGTGCAGTAATAACTGTAGGTCTGTGTTTATTTCCCTTACCAGCATTTTTAAACTTGTCATACAAACAGTTATGATTCTTTGGTTTAAGCGCAAAGTATTAAAACAAAAAGACCAAAGGTATACTGTTTCTCAAATTCCACCAAAAACATGTTTCTACACAGCCAGTAAAAATCATTATGCCGTGATGGAGTACACCGAGTGTAGTTGGATGTGGATAGACCTAATACAAAAACATTTACTCACCGCAGGCCCATGCAGAGTCCCAATTGTTTTACTCTCAAATGAAAACTGTAAGGCTCGGTCCCACACAGTAGTACACAAACAGTATCTTTTTCAAGAGCCATTAGTGCCAAAGTCATGACAACAATACTGCTGATGTTATTTGTTGAGTTGGCTCAAATCATATAAGATTTTATATCCAACACTTTCATTAGTTATGTGTTAATAAGCATATTTCTGAGCTTTTATGGCCACCATTCAAATAAGCATTTAATAATGAGACATAACAGTTCCAATTTATATTTATGTGGCAGAATGAACTCGAGTGAAGCATGAGTGAAGTAAAGAGTCCTCACACACACTCAGCAGCATCTGAGCTAATGTGCTTACTGTGGAAGGACTTAATTACTTCTCTAACAAATCACTGATGGAGACAAGAGAGGGGGACTCCATCAGTTTATGACAGCCCTGATTGTGCCTCCTCTCCATCCAAGCTAAACAGTTTTGCCTGACAAATGCAAAAACACATCCAGAAAATTCTGTTTTCGCGTGAGACCCTTTTCGCGGAGCTTCAGGAAAAAAGGGGAAAAAAATTGCAGCCAAATCAACACAAAGCGTGAGTTCTGCAGACCACTAAATCACTAATGTTATACAAGGTCTGCCCCCTGTGTTTTATATAGCCAGCCTGCCAGCCAACTCCCACAGATGAATCCACAGCTGCGCTCTTTTTGCACTCAATGAGTTTACCCACATGAACTGGTTCACCAGAGTCATGGTACCATCACCCATGAATTACCTCACCGAGGAAAATTAATTCCTGTGCATTTCCATACAAAAGTGAGCTGCAGAATAGAGGAAAAGCTGAACTAAATATCTCGACCATTTCGCAATTCACGAAGCCTCTATGACTCATCAATGGTCAGGTGACACCTCACATATCATCCTTGCTTTTCTGATATGACTTTGCTCCAAGTTTAGAAAATTGGCAGCCTGCATAGCAGTTTTTATAGGGCAGTTTATAATATTTCACTGTTAATTATTCTTCTGAACCCGCGGCTGACATTCTTTCCAGGATGCAGGCGTCAGACCGAGTAAATTTGCTTCTCGTTTCTCAAATTGTGCTGTCACAACCCGTCCAACATAGATCCCACTCCTCAATGAGCAATTACAAGCCAAGCCAGCTTCCTTCCCTCTAGACATGACCACAAATCTATATGGGACCGTGTCAGATCATGTTCTGTTGCTCAGACTCTGAGTCCTATAGGAACTGTTCCAGAATAGAGGCTGGCGCTTTAATATGCAAGCATGTTTACTCACATATAAACATGTGTATCATCTGTTACATTTTGCAACATCTGTACAGTTGCCAACACTGTGCAAATATCATTATGCAATGTGGCTGCCATGCCCGAAATCCCCTTAACGTGCCACCGTCCAATAAAGACTTTAAATACTGCTCATTTACAATTCTCTACGACCTTGTAAATGAGTGTAAGTTTCCAAGTTTGGTTAAAATTGGCACTTTATGCAAAACAGACTAGTATATGGTGACATTAAGAGACATTTGCAGTTCAAGAGAACAAACCCTTTCACTTGAATTAAAGGAACAATGTAAGAGGGAGGACATAGTGGAGTCTATTGGTGAGGACTGCAAATTGCTACCAGTTGAAACTGCCTCTGGTTAGAATTCCTTCAGTGTTAACGGTTTAGGAGGTTTTTACTAGGAATACGAGGCCTCTTCCTCACCAAAGCAAATGGGCCCAGTGATAAAAGCGATAAAAAACATTGAATAAAACAGTTTCACATTACAAATTAGTGTTTCTGTGACACTATTTGGCATGATGGAGATGAGCCACCAGCCCAGCAACTACTATTGTGTGCTCACATTTTTTCTCTGATAACTTAAGATCTAGATGTTAAGGAGGTTTTTACTGGGATTCAAATCTACAGAGGTCTCTTCCTCTCCAAAACAAATAATTTAAAACACATAAAACACATAATAGAGCATTTTTCACATTAAAAGAAATCTATGCTTTTGCAATGCTCTCTTTACAAAGGGGCATTTAACTACAGTGACCAACACAAAAGACAAATGACCCTATCTAGCGCCAGTGTTTGGCTTGTCCACTCTGGGCTACTGTGGATACATGGCAGTGCAACATGGCAATCTCCATAGACGATGACCTGTTCCAAATGTAGATATAAAAAGCTCATTCTAAGGTAACGAAAACACAACGGTTCATGTCTTTAGGCGATTATACGCTTAAAAAATGCACTTGTTATTTTATATTTCATTTCTGCCAATATATCCCCATATATCCTACACACTGGACCTTGTGATTGTGCCTCAGGACTTAACGACTGTTTCACAAAGTTTATCATCCTAACACCACTGCTGGAAAATGTTCCCTAACTACTTAGGATAAACAGTTTAAAAGCAAATAACTAGCATCATTGTTGTTTTTGTTGCACTTTTCATCCAATAAACTCTGGACCAATTGGCCAAATCCATCATTTATTAGCTGTGATTGGGTCCAAGAGCGACTAATAGGCTGTTACCAAAGCTGATAATGGCCACCGACTGGTGAAAATGACTGTTGACCTGCTGGAGAGCAAGCTGCTGTGTGGACGATAAGAGCCCAAGCAAACATGTCATGGCCGTGTAAACCTCACGCTTCGATGGTCTTCAGAACAAATAGCTCTTTCCAGCTCTGATCCTTGTCCAGCTTTGCAGTGCCTAATGCCCGCCCTTCATCTGCTTGGCTCGTAGACGGGGTTTATTGTTTACATGCTGAGAAGTCGAGAGATTCTGTATCCCTCTGTGAGCTTGGCCAAACCAAACCCAATCAACACGCTGCGGGTCACAGACACGCTGGCGGGAATGCAGGCATTTGGATGTTGAGTAATGGTTCCATCAGTCATCAGGCTAACTGATGGAGGCATTTCATGAAGCACGCGGACTTTATTGCTTGTTCATCTGTAATCTGAGTGCCTGTTATTATAGTATTTAGTGAGCAATTAATTAGAAGTACCTACTAGTGTTTCTGTTTTCTGTGTGTATTTGTGTTTACCTCTAACACAGGGCATCTTGGCTACAATACACCTCCTCCTCTCTGTCTGTGGACCACAAGTCTGTGAGGGCACAGAGGCCGGGGAGGTGTCTGCAGTGTCGACCTGCAGGAGGGGCTCGCGAACCCGAGACTGGGAGCCTTTTTTAAATCCACATGTTTTGTTCTTCTTCATACAGGAACCCCATTGGCTCCACTCGCCCAGTTCGCACTCTGCAGGACGCTGGCCTGGGTAAAAAAAAAAAAAAAAAAAAAGGACTAAGGTAGTGAGTGAATGTTCTGGAGCTCCAACATCTCACATTTGCTTCATAGCCTTCATGTCTGCTTTTTACATTGAGCAGTTCTAACTTAGAATAATGACTTCAAGTAATTTCCGAATCTGAAAGCAATTTTATCTACTTTTGCTTTGGAGGGACAGATTGAGAGGGTTGCTATGAACCTGAAAATATACCAAAGCAGATGGCTATTAAGTAAACTGCGCTAACAACAAAGGCTAGTCTTTAAGGTTACATTTTATGGTCTTGGTGGACCAGCAAGGACCAGTTAGAACAACACCTGCTGATGCTGTTGTTTCACATGGGCTGCAAAGATGGCAAGAGTGGAGGCATTTAAAAAAAAACAAAAAACCTATGAACAATTTTACATTAGATGTGCAAAAAAATTCAGTTTACTGTCTTTGTTTGTCTATGCATGGACAAAAATACATATTTGTTTTGTACTTCCTTGTTTTATGATGGGTAATTTGTTGAGTTTTGTTTTAAATGTCAGTGTCCACTGCATATAATGGAGAGTGTTAATGTTGAAAATCAAGGCTAATCGTGTATGATGGCCTGTTGGGCAGTTAAGGGTTTGCAGGTTTATTTTGCAATACATTTCATGATGCATTTTATTTTGTACTGTGTTTAAGAAATAATAAAAACAGTTAATCTGAAAAATAAACAAAAAACATAGTTTCTGACTCATGATGAGTCATTTTCAACATCAATAACAAAAAAGAGAAGAAAATTGAGGAAAGGAAAGATAATGAGATCTTGTAAATTTTCTAAAGAGTTCACTTCCCTTTTTTTTAGGGCCAGATGACTGATCATAGTTGGCCACTTAGATGGAGTTAATAAAGATTAAGTCAATGTGTGACTCACACCTATGAGCTGTTTTTAATGAGTTTAAGACACTGAAATAATACTTTCTGGTTCATTAGAGAGGCATAACCCTTTGAAACCTGTGCAATTTGGGCTGGTTTCTGTCACAAAACCATGACAAGAAGACAAGTAAATGACTGAAAAATTAGCAAGAAATAAGTAAAAAGTACTAGAAAAAATAAAATAAAATAAAGCCTCTGCAAAACAATTTAAAAACTAAACAAAACAACACATGCATACGCAAATAAGAAAGAACTAAATGACCTAGAGAAAGTGTTTTAAAAATTACAATTCTGCAACATAATTTTAACATGTACTTATGATGATTAGAAATATAGTTTTTCCCTAGACATTTTGCCCTTGCTTTAAAAAAAAAATTATATCTACTAATTTCTTTCAGTTTGTTTTTTGGAACATTTATTGCCAAGTTGCTCATTGCCTTTTTCCCCTCATTTTTTAAAAATAAATTACACCAATATGCTCAGGGTTCAAAGGTTTAAATACTTGTGAAAGCATCTGAAAGCAGCACAAGAAAAGTCATGTCGCTCCAGGTTTCAAAGGGTTAAAGGTCCAGTGTGCAGGATTTAGTGGCATCTAGTGGTCTAATTATAAAAATGACCCCATCTAGAGCCAGCGTTTAATTTGTCCATTCTGGACTTCTGTAGAAACAACATGGCGGACTCTGTGGAAGAGGACCTGCTCCGTATTTAGATATAGAGGGCTCATTTTAACGTAACAAAACACAATTCTTATTTTCAGGTTATCATACACTTATGAAAACATAGTTGTTAATATTATATTATATTTCTGCCAATAGATGACCCTAATTTCTACACACTGAATTTTTAAGATATGCTATGACTAAAATTTTGAAATTAGTCATCGGTTAAGGTTGAAGGTTAAAGTTCAAAGATCACTCACCGACACACTCCATGGTCTCGTTGGCGGTGCGCTGGCCTGGAGGGCAGCTGACATAACATCGCCCACTGTGTGAATACAAGCCCTCCTTACATTTTGTGCAAAAATTGCGATTGAAACACGCTTCACAATTGTCTATTTTACATTCTGAAAGACAAAAAGAGAGGATCAAATGAAAGGATCAAATCAGTTTAAATCACATTGTGTCTTGTGATGGTGAGAATGCATTTTATTAGCTTCAGATCTTTGATCTAGAAAATGTCCCAAAAAATATTGTTTTAATGGAATATTCATTGCATTTTTGGCTGGAAAAAGGGAAATGGTTCTCCAGAGACAGAGCAAGAGGAACTTGAATTTTATTTCCTCTGAGAGATTTATTAGTGATTAAACAACATGAGGGCCATTTAGGGGGGAGTTACACTCTTCTCTTAAAAACACATGCACCACAGGCCTTGTTTTTTGGAAAGCGGGTGCGAATGAGTACAGCCAGGAGTGTATTGCTTCAGTGGGTTTCTCAAAACTCGCTGCACACCTCAGACTCATTAAAATCTCTTAACTCTCCAGTCAAAAAAACAACTTCTTGAAATTTGGATAATTACAAACACAGGAGGATAAAAAACAGACATCTTTAAAGACTCCAAAAAGCTTTGGCCTCATCTTAAAAGGCACTTCTTCATTCTCACGAAAAACTATGGTGAAAGATGGAAATATGTAAATCCCTGTCAATAATTCTATAAAAGAGATCTAGACTCGCTGTGTTCATGTGTGTTACACTTACAGTAAGAATGTCTACTCTGCAGCTGGTCAGACGCCAAGGTCAGAAATGATCTAACACTGGGTTCTTGCCTCCTGCTCCCAATTACTATTTTTAAGCTCTTGACAGCTAAATTTGACAGTACTGACATTTGTAGCCCTATAATGTAAGACAAATGTTGCTAACAAGACATTCTGGGATGACATGTATAAAGTCAGATGATTGGATAATAACCCAGGTTAGCCACTGAGGGCCTCTGAAAAGAATTTGCTGAGGAAATTCAGTCCTCCCTGCAAAAAACAGGATGATGGAAGAATGCTGAAACACACAGGGTTGAATTTTTTGCAAATTATCTGAAAATCTCATAAAAATGCAAACATCTTTGACAATAGCAATAATTCAGATTGTGTCATTTGCACTGATGCAACAAAGCTCACATAGAAAATAAGATACACACCTTGATATAATCTGTTAATTTGGAGTAAAATACAGAGGGGCTCAAGTAAGAAAGTATAATACCATTATTATCGTATCCACTCCTGCTTTCAAAATCTGCAATATCAAAATATAATAGTATGGCATCATCAGACTTGGCAGTTTTATCTTTTGGGGGTTATTTAAAGTTGAGAGAACATTTTATTTAGCACATCTGATAGGTATTATGTGATACAGGGATGGGCAGTCAAGGAAAAACATATTTAAAGAGAAGAATAGCCTGCATTTTTCTTCCTGTAGCAGAAAATCACAACAGGCTGTTGGGCATAGTGGCTTCCCACCAAACACCTACACCTACAATTCACTTGAAGCCGTGAATATCATTGAAGTTTAGACATTAATTTGAGTTAGTTATTGAGGTAAAACATGTTTAACTGTGCAAAGAATGATCTTATGACCCGCTCACATTCCAATAAGCCCTTTACTTAAGAGACTGTATTATTGAGGGCGTATCAGAATGAAATATGTACACGGATTGAGGCCTGGCATGAACTTTGCACATGAGGGCCAAATAAAAAACACACATATCCTCTTAAGAACAGACAAACAACAATGCATTAGAGATGTTTTTGTTGGGATTTTGTTCCGATCCTGTTTTCTGCCCACACGTAAGGGGAAACAGACAAACAGACTGAGGTGCTGGCACTCCTTGGCTAAAAGCGCGGTAGCGCTACTACCAGAGCCAACCAAGTGCGTTCTAAGTATCGTGAGTGTGGCCACCCTTTCACCCACCTCCCAAATGAGCCAAACCTACCTATAATGACTGCCAGTTCAATTAAAAGTTCTACTGACTTTCCTCCAGTTCAGCAAATACTTTGGTGGCTACTCGTGTGCTCTTTTCCACAGGGATAAGTAGCAACAGCCGGAGGTTTTCATCAAGTGGTCACTTCTATTAACTCACAGGAATTGAAAAATAGCATGAACCTGGGACCCACTGATTAACTATGTGAACAATCTACCTGGCCTGGAACTATGAACTCATACTTCTACAAGTGGTCTGTCCTATATGTGCTAAAATGCACTACGCTGCACACATTTTGCTTTGTGGTTTTCTTTTTTATTTTGTGACCTAGCTGTTTCTCTATTTTCCTTATGTGTCTCTTTTTGTTTCTGTTCATATTTGCACCTTAAGATTACATTTTATGTTATGTTGTTTCTGATAAACTGAAAAATCTCTATACATAAAGTGTTAAAAAAAAGAGAAACAGAATCACAGATTGGTTAAAAAATGAGGCAGCATGAAATGTCAGGAAAATAGAGGGTGTGGCACATGGTGGGATCTCTCTGCGTTAATATTTTGAGTCGTTGTTAAACACACAAAGCGGTGTAGCAAAGTGGAAATAACAAATAAGACAGACAAGACAACGAAACTAGCAGGGTATCCCTCTACTTCTCCAAATATTCCCATATTGTACACAAACAGAGGATGATGAGCCAAAGATAAACAGATCGTTTACACTTCTGCAGGCTTGACATCAGCTGTGTGGATTTTTACAGAATGGGTTGTTGCCAGCGAGTCAGCTACAGCCTGCATGTGTTTGGAAGTTTCCAGATGTGTACCTAAAAATCTAAGTTTGCAATTAAACTTGCAGTTTCAAGAGTCTACACAAAGCAAAACTCACGGGTACATCTGTTGTTGCCCTCCGGGTTCCTCATGCCAAAGTATCCCATGGGGCAGGAGGCGAGGCACACGCCTATCTGACGGATGTCATTGCGCTCCAGGAAGATGAAGAGCTTGGGCCTGCATTTAATGCAGCCGTTATACTCAGAGCATCGGTCACAGCCTTTGGGGCAAGATGGTGGCCCCTCAGTACTAACTGTGGAAACATAATAAACAAAGAGAAAGGTCAGGTCGAGGTAGGCAACAGAACAGCATGGTGTACTATCACATAAAAAACAAACAGTTTCCAGCCAGATATTAATTTTAACGAGGATATAAAAAAGGGCATTTGTCCACATTCTACTGATGAAAACAACATCAGGGAACTTTAATATTTTACTGGCATCTCCACAGATTCAGCCATAAACCTGCCAGCGCTTTCTTGCTACAGCAAGCAGGGGTTAATGCTTTCAGCTTCATCTAACCAGGGGCTACGCCAAACATCTTTGTTTGAACAGTTACTCACTGTTTACTTCAAGCTGCTTGCCGGAGATCCTTAACAGATTTTCATTTGGAGGAACCTTGGTAATTGGGGCTGACAGCCGACTGAGAGCCAGTCAAAATTAGGCAACTAACATCACACAGAGCCTCTACTGGGGTCATTCACAAATAATCTGGGAATCAGAAAAGTGCAGTAGAATTAAACACTGTCAGTCATAGGTGTAGATTTTAGGGGGGCTGCAGGGGGCACGAGCCCTTCAATAGCTAAATGTCCATTTGTGCACCCTGTAAAAACAAGAATGTAGCCACCTTTCAAAGACTTTCATTTTTATTAAATTAAAGACGTTTCCACGAATTGGTTCAGAAAAAAAGGCAAAAATTGGTGCAGAAAAACTCACCAGAATGCAGAAAATTACATGTTTGACATTACAAATTTAATGGCGAAGGACCCCAAACCCCTCTTTAACAAGAAATGACCCCAAAATAGCAAGAAATGGTTACAAGAAATTAATCTGAAAATAAGCAAAAAAAGACAAGGAAAAAAAACAAAACAAAACAAACAAGAAAATGCCTTTAAGGAACTGTAACCTGAATTTTAAATATATAATTATAAGAATTGTAAACATGGCTTTCTGAACATTTTCCCTAGCTCGGTGGTGGGTGCCTTTATTCGTTGGTGTCTGATGCTGAGATCCACTGACGAAGCAGCCGTATTTGAGAAGTTGGGTTGCTACGTCAGTAGCTGCCACCAAGTGTGTATTATACCGCTGCGAAAGGTTCCTTTGTGCGACAGTTTCTGACCTCACTGACAAATGAGCAGTAGTTTACAAGTTGGGAGTGAGAACAGGCTACTATCCCCTTCCCTAAATCTGAAAATGCATTGTGAAGGCATGCACACTTCACTTCATGGTAATGTCCAGATTCAGACATTAATCAGCTGCCCTCATCTTCCAAAAACAATCATAACCAGTGTATCAGCAGTTACAATACATGCAACTAATGATGTAAATAATTTCTGGGAAAAGTGTGTCAAATGGCACATACTTTTTTCCAGGAATCATTCACAGACAAAACCACAGTCTTGACAGTTGATTTACATCCCTGTACTATATCAGCTCTAAATATACACACTCTCACAGAGCATCCATCTGCCATCCTGCCTCCCAGAGATAAGTCGGATGGTAAAAGCGTTAAAAGGGTTCTCCCATGAGCAGATTACACCATGAGTGAGTCACGGTAACCTCAAATGCAGCAATTACAACCAGGTCTTCTTACACACTATCACAAAATGAAAAGAAAAGAAAAAACTAATAATAGCCTTGGGGAGTAATCTGTAACCACAGCAGAGGGGAATGTATGATTCAGAGGATGTAGTGGTGTTGTAAACTGTTTGTGACACGTGGTGGATTGAAAGAGGTAATTTTGAGCTGTCTGAAGTTTTTCTTTGATGGTTTCAGTTTGAGCTCTGCATGACATAGAAATAATTCAGATTGAGAAATCTGATGAAAATGAAGATTTTAAAAGCTGTAAATCAGGTGTAAATTGTAGACCACTTTCATATCTGCAGGGGGGGAAGCCTGTGATGCTGTAGATGGCGTTCATATATATGGTGACTGACCCAAATCCTTCTGTCCTCATTACAGTGAAAAACTATGACAGCATTTAAGGTCACGTGAGTGTATAAAATGTTCTATTTCTATGACAAAAACAGCAGTTCTTCCTTCCCAGTGCGTTTGATTTTAATAAAACCATCTGTTACTGTGGCCAGTCATGGTATTATATGAATCCTGGTTCACGGGAGGTTGGGGTGCGCTTGGCATTGGCTGAAAGCTCCTTGTGTGTAAAGGAAGACTTATTTCAAAGCTGACATTAACACCAGTGCTGAGGCTCTAAGGCAAGAGATATACTGCAAGTCGGGCTGAGCACCATCTTCGTGGTTGCGTGAGGTCAGAAAAATGCTTACAACAACATCGACAGCACGGTCCAATTGAGAGCTTAGAACTGTCAGCTACTCATTCCATTATGTGCCCACAGAGTCAGACACAAAAAGAGTGATGGCTTTGAGGGTGAATCCATCAAAACCCCTTCTATAAACAATCTTAATACCCATAAAAGTTTTACATAAACTCAGAGAGGCATAATCTTAAAAAGAGGAAGAAAGACGAGCCATTCAGGAGAAACACTGAACCTAACATAACCCGTCTAGGAAAAACAAATAAGAATGATGAGAAAATAAACAAAATATTATCTTTACTTTGCTCGTTAAATGTTTACAAGGCATCCACCACTGTGACTCAGACCGCAGAAACGAAAGGCAGCAAGAGGAAGAAAAAGGAGTTCAAAACAAACTGAGAAACTCACCCCGTCTCTGCCTTCTCGCCTTGGAGAGCTTGAGAGCATCACTGTGACCCATGGAGCTGAGGAAGACCATTGCCAGCGCCACCAGTCCCAGCTGCATAGTCCCTGTTGCCTTCCCGGCCACGCAGGGTCCCCCCCTGCAACCAGACGGATCAGGTGGGGGGGCCCCCTTCCTCTCTGGGTCAGGTGGATCCCTCTGCTGCTTGGACAGATGATCCCTCCTCTCTCCTGTGGCAATGCTCTCTCTCTGTCTGTCTGCCTCTCCCTTTCCTCCCCTCTGTCTCTCTGGATCTTTCACTCTAGTGGCTGCTGCATCCACGAGTCTGTGTAGTGGAGGGTGATGCTGCGGTTGCAAGTCCAAATAAGCCTGAGGCACAACAAGCCATTACACTGGTGGTAGTACTGGCAAAGGGAAAAGACAGCGCAGGGTTGTAGGATGGAGGGTGGGGTTGAGGGGTTGTGCGGAAGATGAAGAGGAGGAGAGAATGAAGAGGAGCTTGTCGAACTTCTTGTGGTTCAACCCATGAAGCTTGGAGTGGGCTGGCAGGGAAGCAGGGAACCTGCTGTTTGAGGAGGCTTTTCTGTCAGCGGGTGCCTGAGCTCACAAGCATGTGTCTTATTAAAGATGCTCTAAAATACGAGCGTGCAGATTGAAGAAAGATGGATACAGGTTTTTGACTATTTGTGACAACACATCTGCTTGTAGCGAGACCTGCTGGGAAAAAAGGAGGCAGAGAAGACAGACAGATGGAGAACAGGTTTAACAGGAACAGGAATAAAATAACAATATTCAGTTCTAACGCTGTGTTAAAAGAATATATTGTTTGGCTTGCATTCATTCAAGTGTCTCCAAATATCAGAAACCAGAAACACTTCAGGGTCATGTAGTTTCAAGCTGTATTTGGACTAAGATGGTGACTTGAGCATGTTGATTCTTTACAAACACAGTGAAGTCGACTCTCTGGGAAAAGCAACACACACTTGGACTGAAGGCCTTTGTTGTATTTGGTACTGAGATCTTTTTTAGATTGTGTCATACGCTGCCTGTATTTACAGCTCTTGTGTGAAGAGGACACACAGAACATGTTAGGATCTGAGCAATGGGAGGTCCTCCCTCGCAGCTCAATACAGAAAAATAGGACCATATTTGGCTGTTGAGTTGGTTGTGCCTCTGAATCACACTAAGGACAATGCCATTTGGTGCATCTAAACATTCCAGCAGGCAACACTACATTATTTGTTTGAGTATAAATCAAAAGGGACAAAATCCTTTTATATTTCATCATTTTCCTTTTGGCTTGACTGACCAAAAATATTTTGAGCTTCCTGAAAGAAGAGTTATGCTTAACGCCAGAAGTAACAGACAGTCGGAAAATGATATAATCCACTTTTCACTATCACTTCTAACTGATACAAACAGGACAAATAAATCCAAATTGACTTCAAGGTCATGTGATAATGATGAGACACTCTGAGAGATGGTGTAATCAATTTTAGCTCTGAGATGGAGAAAAAAGATACAGATATATAAAGTACAAAAATGTCTTCTTATTAAACATGAATGTGGCAATACTTCATTTCTTGAGCTAAATAGAGAGCCGCTTGTAAAATGGGGCATCTGTGGAAGCCTGTTGGTGCAGAATAAAGCACAGCATAAAAAGTTTCTTAACCCTACAGACTTGCATCAAGAGAAATAGAGCTTCCTTTTCTAATAATTTTAAATTGCAAAGCATAGCTTTACACCTAACAGACGACAGAGGTACTTGTATCCTCTCCTAATTGGGAAACACTTCAGACTCTCTTTCCCAACAGTAGATTTATTTACTGTTTAACACTTAATGACTCACTGTGTTACTGACACCTCTCAGCTAAAAGTCATATTTACAGGAATGAGCCAAAAGAGTGGCGCAGCCAGTCTTCTGCAGCACCTGTTACTTGAGAGAGTGATGATTAGAGAATGGGACGTGCTAAGTGTCTGGATCACTCAGAACATAACCTTTGCAGCGTTGAGTAACTCAAGACTCTGTGCCAGAGACTCTTTCATAACCCAGCACTCCCACGACTCGCTGCAACCTGCCAGAAACACACCTCAGCCCATCCATATCTGCTCTCACACACCATGCAGATAAGAGACAGGATCAGGCTGTTAACTTACAGAGATTATTGTACTCTCAGTTCATATCCACAGCAAGACCCATTTTTAACAAACACTCATCTCATCAGGCAACTGTGGCGCTCCTGTGGCACCTGTATGTTTTGAAATTTCTCTGTCTCTGCTCCCTCATCCATTAAACTGTGTGCCTTTCCTCACCATCGGCCACATTCAGCTGAACCCAATGAAACTAAGCTGCGCTCATCAAATAGTCAGGAGATTAAATTGCCTGCTTTGTAAGTCCTAAGTTTGATCTATCAATTATTCAAGCACTGAAAGGGAGCTCCCACACTGGGAATTTATTGAACTCGAGAAGGTGCCACAACTGTGAGCTCATGCAACCTGTCGATGAACTTTCTGTCGGTGACTGAACCTACTACTGACACGTCTTTAAGAGCTGAAAAGCACATAGAACTTGTGCTGAAATGTCTCAATCACACACAAACTAAGAATTATAAGAGGACAATAATAAATGTAATAAGCAACAAAAGACACAGCAGGCAAAGAAAGGATAAAAAATGGAACAAACTTCAGTCATTTCATTGTGAGTTCACAAGTCATAATGTCTTTTTTCTCACATAGGAATGGCCAAACATCAGAGCCAACATTTTCCATTTCCCTGCAACATGTGGCCACACACTAACCTCAAACACTCTTGTTTTCAAAATAAAAATATTTTTAAGTGGCATCTGCCACATGGAATCCAAAAGTCAAGTTAGCGGTAAATTCTGGCTTTTAAATAGACACATTTTCTCCCCAAATTTGGCTGTGCGGCAAACAAAGCTACAGGAATTTGTGGGCACTCTAAACCAGTCATGGTGTCCATTTATGTGTAGTTTATTTTGATATTCTTCCAATCCTAGATTTGAGCATCCAAGCCATAAGCTCTAGTGGTGCCAGCCAATCTCTCCCACAAAGAAAAACAGAAAAAGAACATAAAGAGATGAGGCAAAAGAGGATATATAATGTTGACTGAGGCATCATCCTCATGCACCTACCCATGCTCTCAACACATTTTAATCTGAATCTTTAGATGATCAGTAGCCTGTCCAGAGTGTGGAGAAACGCCTGCACCCACAGAAGCCTCAACCACTTTGGTAATCACTTCCTCTCAGCAGCTTTAAGAGTTCAGGCGCAGAGAGGTCAAATGTGCAGCAGCTGAAAAACACTTAGAGCAGAGAAGAGTATCATTCCTCCTCACGAACCTGCATCAGACTCTTTCCTTTTCAGTTTCATGTAGGACTAAAGCCCGCGCAGCTCCAGCAGTCAGAGGGTTGATCTTGTGCAGCTCAGTTGAGCGCAGTTCAGCTTTGCCTCTGAGGCTCGCACACCATGCAGGATTACAGCTGTTTGCTTTGCGCTGCTACTCAAGGAGAAGGAAAAAATCAAGTGCAGATCCCCACCTGTCCCTAGTCCAGCATCTCTGCCGTCACGTCACTGTCCTCTTGTTTTTCTAAACCCCCCCGCCTGTCACTTTGAACATTTATGGAGCTCCAGAGATGTGAGGTGTGCGGTGCGTGTGCACGAGCGAGTGTGTGTATAGTGCTGGAGCATGCAATCCTTAAGAGTGAAAAAACAGTAAGTAAACTCTATTCCACTCTGAAATTCAGTTTACCCAGTAAAAACAAAACGTCAAAATACAATTTCAAAAGAATATTATAGTTAGAATTTTCATTGTTATTGCACTTATTTGGTAAAATAGTATTTTAGTTGAAAATGCACTTGAGGAAAAAGTTACGACAGCCCTCACGATGACTAAAAATTAGGTAGTTTAAACCTTTAACAGGAAAAATGTTACTTCTTCCGAAAAAAGACAAGTTGGGGTAGTCATAGGCATACATGTGATTACAATAATAATTCCTATAATAACGATAATAATAATAATCATAAAAACGCTCAATTAAAATGAGTTCAAATGAGCGCGTTTTCTCTACATGTTTGCGCACAATATAGTAATTTTTACACAAACAAATTTCTAGATTTGTCATAACAAAGTTTAAACCCAAAGTAGAATGTAAAGTATGTAGAAACTAAGTTTTCATATGAAATCGCTATCCAAAGCCTTGAATTCGTAATCTGAAGAGTAAAATGTGAAATAAGAATCTACCCACCTGCACAGCGGGTTCTCCGTATAATGCTGTTCATTGAGCGGTCGGAACTCAATTTCCTTTTTTATAAGGGAAAATCCGTTACTTGTTTGGTCACAAAGAACTCCTCCTACAGGATACCCCCATACAACTTTTCTCTGTCATCATTTAAAAAGACGTATGATTTCATTTCTTTCACATCTGTCATAATTTCGGGGCAACTTCCTCGCACGCTGTGGAGACTCAGAGGATGCACAAACGAGAAAAAGTGTAGCCTAATAAGATTCAAAATTAATTCATCCAGTTAAAGATTATATGTGTAAAAAATATATGTATATTCCGATGAATTTAGTCACTCGGACTTTTTATTTCGTCATCTGGAGTCAGGACGCGTGTTTGCACTGAAGCTCCGGAGAGTTGCGCTTTTTAAATCCATTTTGGAGCGTCGAACTGCATCCAACTTGGACAAGTAGTCCCAAAGCCGTGATATTTGCATCCAAACCGAGCACTGCCAGCGGGCATTACAGGCCCCACCCCTCAAAATCTCACTGAGAGATGAAAAAGCTGCGGTGGAGTTGTGTAAGTGCTGCGATCTAACAGCTAATATTGTGCACAAATTCACATTTATTCAATCATTTGATGGGATTTGATAGAGTTTGTTCTTCCTCCAGTGGGCCTTTATCCTGAGAGAAAACTAAAACCTGACACAAAATTTAATTATTATTATTATTATTATTTTTAATGAGATCTTAAAATCGTTTTATTTTATGCCACTATACACTGTAAAATTTGACAAGTTGATTTTACATTTTTTTCAAAAAATAGGAAACTGATAACCTTGAAAAACTGTAAGTAGCCTAAGTATAACTACTAGTTATATTTATCATGCTTTATTGTGTCATTATGTTTACAGTATATGTACAAACCAGTCTCTAAATAACCTTCAGCATCTACAAGAGACTTCCATTTCACCAGTTCATTATGCATATACACCTAAAGTTTCTGACTATTGTAACAACACTTGGTTATTTAATTTTTAACTTTTAATTTTTAACTAGAATAGCCCCATTCAGCTCGAAAATGTCCATTCGTGATCAGAAATTGCACCAAAGAAAGTCACTCACAAAAAACAAGGCAAGGCAAGTTTATTTATATAGCCCTTCAGACACAAGGCAATTCAAAGTGCTTTACAGGGGCACAGCAAATCATGAAATACAATAATAAAAACAAGAAGACATTAAAATTACATTCAAACACTAAAAAAGAATCAAAGAGCAAGAGAGAAGGAGTCGGGAGAAGTCATTGGAAAGCAACGGTGAACAATAATGTTTTAAGCCCTGATTTAAACGAGTTAACAGTTTCAGCAGACCTCAGAGGGAGTTTGTTCCACTAAAAGCTGCTTCGCCGTGCTTGGTTTTGATCCTGGGAACACAGAGCAAACCTGTCCCAGATGACCTCAGGGGTCTAGATGCATCATACATAAAAGCCTGAAATGTATTTAGCTCTGAGACCGTGTGGCGCTTTATAGGCTATACGAGTAACTGTATTTTAAATTACACCCTTTGACACATAGAAAGCCAGTGCAGTGATAAATACTTATTAAGGTTGCTCGACAGGTGGAGCTCAGCTGAAGTGCAACATATTCAAAAGAGTCAAACTTCCCATATGACAACTTTTTGCATTAAATAAAGTGGCTACTCCGCCTTCCTTTTTAAGTGCTCTGGCCTCACTAATAAAATTTAAGGTTGGGGGAGCTGATTCAATGACAGCTGTTGTGCGATTATTTTCATTCAAACAAATTTCGTTTAAAGACAGAAAATCAAGCTTCCCATTGATAATGAAATCATTCACTAAAAGCGACTTGCCTGGCAAAGACCTGATGTTTAATAGTGCTAATTTTTGCGTGCTAAAAACATTATCACGCAGAGTTTGAGGCTGGTGCACAACTGGGGTTGAGTTAGATAGGCAGGCTGCGCGCTGAGAGCATGCTTTTTTTCCGCCTGACGCTGGTTTGAAAGGAGACAGAGGTTATGTCTCCTCCCTGCCTGTGGAGGACGGTGTTGACAACAACATATGGCTGAGTAGAACAAGAACTGATAACCAATGAGGAGTGAGTATCCAGGTCATAGGTGCCGGTGATTGTAAACAGTCATGCAGGTGAGCTGGACAGAGTGCGATGAAAAATGTTTGCTGACAATACATGAGCCCAACCGATTTGGATGAAGATCGTATGTTCTGAAAAACGCAGGACGCTGCCAGAAAAGACTGAAATTGTTTATGAACCCAAAATTTTGAGGTCAACATTGAGCCTGAAGCTACTCGTGTAAAGCCAGAAACCTACTGAAACGTTCAGCCCCTCAGTGTTGGAATGGGTAGAATAAGTTTTCACCACCTCGGATTGTTGCCCTGTGGTGTCATTGGTGCCAAAGTGGACAACGATCTTCTTAACAGAGGAGTGAGCTGTCAGTACCCTGAATGGCACAGACTAAGTCGGGGACTTCAGCACCGGGTAGCAGATGGTGACGGCGTGGATCTGACCAGCGTTGATGGAGGAGGTAGGGCTGTGTGCCGCATTTGGTGGCTGTGAATGTTGGGTTGTTGCCGGGGACTGATGCAGGGAGGCGGCGGTCGCGTCCACAGCAGAGGGGATCCCTGTGATCTGGAGTGGGACCTCCAGAGCTTCTCCTGACGGCCTCCTTCAGCAACCTGCGGCGAGCGGAGGACTTTGTGGAGGACTTGGCCGCTGGAGGGTTGGACCCTCCTACCCGTGGAGAGGAATCCTGCATGCAAGACGGGCGCTTTGCACCGTACTTATCCCGGCGGGCCACAGTCCAGTGCTCCGGTTGACGTGGGGTCGAACTTGCCGTTGCTCGGGGCTCAGCTCCCACGAGCAGCGCTGAAACCGCCCCGGGCTCCGGTGTTCCGTTAATGATGGACCCGATCCACGGCAGAGTGGGATCAGTGTCCGAGTGTCTCGGGCTGGTCGCATGGTTGCTGCAGCCAGAGGAGCCCGGAACTGAGGTGTTTTTCCTGGACTGTGGCGACAGTGGAAAACTCGTCCTTCTCCCTAAGATCAGCCTCCAGACCAGCGATGCTTTTCTTCAGCCTCCAGGTAAGATGGCATGACCGACTCTCGGATCCACACTCAGCCATCAGACTAGCAGTTTGTCCGTAGAAGTTATGGGAGCTTAAAGGCTTAAAAGTTTCATTAGAAGCGATCGATTAGCCTAGCCACCAAGCTAAAAACAAACCTGCAAAACTAGCGGCAGTCCAGAGAGTCCAGTCCAGATAAACTAAAGATCCAAACGCGCGAGGGTTAAAATCTTCGACCTCGTTAAAACGTGAAGGTAAAAAAAAAAACAGTATCTAAAAGTGTAATATAAGAAGTTGCTTTAAAACTAGATAAAAACGTCAACTCATGACAGAGTAAAAATGAATTCAGTCTGTGATAATGAACACATTATCCTGAAAAGTTTTAGATAACTAGGTTTTGGGGTGAAAAAACAACCATGCTAATGTTGTTAATTCAGACATTTAAAGATCACATGGAGATCTGTGTCCAACATGTGTGTCCAACATGTGTCTCAAAAAATAAAACAAAACAAAAAAAAAAAATTATTTAAAGTAAAGCAATAAAAAAGTCACAACCCTTTAGGGGTGTTGACCATCTTAACATTTAATCAATATATAAAGTAAGTATTAAATATCAGAAAAGTCTGTGTTTCCTTGTTATCCAACAGGGGTCCATAAATAACAATTCTTTGAGATCATGCAGACCAGCATTCTTTGTTTTGAGACTGTGACATTTATCAACAGTGTTACGATGAGAAGACTACTGGGTAAACACCAGCCACATTCAGCTACACTTATGCTGCTGAAGGATTTATCCTGAGAATTAGGCTACACTGCAGCCTGTTTGTTTTTTTGTAGAGTCGCCAGGAAATAAACAGAGCCAGAGTCCTGAAAATAACACATCATCACCTCATCTTTTTGACGGCCTGTGATGCAGGTTGACGTCTGCCATCATGGAGGAACAAAGATGATACTGTGGCTTAAATGTGAACTGACTTAGTGAAGCATATGGGCAGTTTGATGCTGTATTTGCTCATTATTCATGTTAAAAAATGCACATACATTATTCTGCCAGGGCCAGTGGCAGATCTTGCTACAGGCAATATATATATAAAGTAACATTAGGTAAAAATGATCTACATGATCGGCCTGTAGTCGGGGTACCTCACATAGATGTTTAAAGAGAACTGGGTACAGCTTTGAACACGGGGCCCACCTGAGAGTAGCTTAGTGGCGCATGAAGCCAAATTGGTTTAGTTAATGCATTAAAAAATGCACTACACAATATGGAGTTCCTTACGTATTGTGCTGCCCATAGAGCAGGCGCACTAGAGACTTGTGATGGCCGAGTGTAGCAGAATACTTCTGAGTATTCCCAAGTGCAGCCAAGTATGATCGAGTGAGGCCAGGTGGCGAACTTGTGCCAATCCAACAGTTAACTTGGATGAGGACTTTTGAAAAGTTACTGGACCAAACTGATCAATTCCTTATGGTGAAACGAATCATTTCGCAGGGTCTGTGATAATCAAAAACTTTAGCCACTGATTTACAGATGTCTCTTTTGCCATGTAACTGAATGGGGGGGAAAAGTATTTTTGGGCTGCAAGGCATCACATGTTGGTGTAATTACACTGTTTGGCCACAACAAAACTGGGCTTCAAAGCCCAGTGCACTTTGGGGCCTGGTGCCAAGTGGCACTGTTAAGTACACCCCCTGTAGAGTCCCACAGCCCAAACAGGAACTGGCCCTACCGATTATTATGAAAAAGATTAATTTTAGTTGGAATTTTAAAATAGTTTTTATTATTATTTTTCTTAAACATTATAGGATGCACGTCTTCATATCAAAGCCATTATTAAAATAAAACAACATTTAACAAATGTTTAAAAAAATCTTTGCTGGTCCATAGTTTTTTTTTTGTTGTTTTTGTGGGGCCAGGCCAGGGCCTCAAATGTGCTAGGTCCGGCTCTGCCACCACCTAACATTGTGCATTCAGACACGCTATTTATCTTCAGTTTGAATAACCTCTTACTGCCTTAAGAGGAATTTTAAAAGTAATGAAAGTGACTCCTATTGGAGCAGAAGAAGGAATCTCATCATAAATTAAGTTTAATGCTACTATTTTACATTAAGAAGGTAAATGACAAGTGGCGCTTCTGAACTGGCTTTTAGGACTTTATTCTTAAAGGATTTCTGAGTCACCTTGACAGCCCGTTAAGTCATGAAGACATCCACCGCCTGCCAAGAGACGGCCCATGGGAGCCCTAAAACAGAGCCAGACAGTCTTTTTGTATCAGCTGTAAGATGCTTATGCATGCAAATATTGCAGAGTCAACTTTATTGAGGTCATAATTTCTGTCATAACCGAAAAGCCAAGGGTAGTTATGGGCGATCTAAAACCTCCAGAGCAGACTGCAGAGCAGCCAGTTTCAAGAGAGACCTGGGGATTAATGATGACTAATGATAGGTTTATGACTTCAACATTGTGACTGTGCAGAACGGGGAGAACGTCATAAGAAGAAATACGGATGTTCTTCATATCCATCATCCAAAAATAAAAATAATACCACTGTCCCGTAAAAGAATTATAAATCAAAAAAAGAACCGGTTTTCAAACCATATAATACGTTGCATTTGGTCATCAATCAAACTGCACATCATACAGTTTTTAAACTAAACAAAAGTTTGAGGATGTACATGACAGGATTTCCCCTCACTGTCCTCAACTGTAAAAACAAAATTCAGATCAGAGATCTGTCTTCATGCTGTCTTTCTTCAGTGTAAAGGGGAGAGATCATCTTTCATAATTTATGCTATGGACATGTTAATTTGCTTCTGAAAACTGATAATCTTGACAGGGTGATCTTGATTTAATTCCTACTGAAGCACAGGATGTCAGTGAGGTCCTTTATCTTTATCACTCCAATAACGTCTTTGATTTTCTGTTTCTGTACGGTGCTGAAAAGCTTCATGTCTTTATACCCACTGTATAAAGCTATTTTATGGATAACTTTGGGATAAAATAATTAACTGGGAACACAGTACAAATTATTATAATCCTATTGGAATTAGGAATTAAGTGTCCATGAAAAATATGCTTAAAAAACCCCTACCAAAACCAACCTCAAAATTGGCATTACTCTCAAGGCATTCCTTTCTTCCAACACATTTTCATACCCCGTAAAAAATTATTTCAGACTTGGCAAGTCTTGCAGGATGTGTCAAACATAAATGGTTGAGTTAAACAGGGGTTTTGCATATTTTGCGTGTGTGCCATTCTGCGCTGTAACGTGTCACAAACTCCTCATCCAACAGCTCTTTACCACATTCAGTTCCCTCCTGCCTGACAAAACCACAGCAGAGGCCCGCTCCAAAGTCAATTATCTCCCCAGTCATCTGTGCAGAAATCCTCATGACCCCCGGGCTATTGTGTCCAGAGTACACATGAACTGTAGCTCAGTTACAATGTGCATTTTACACAGTGTTTAGATGGACTGCAACCAAATGCTTTAAAATAAGATAAAAAAGTGAAAAAAATAAGACAGTATTTGTGAGGAGAATACAACTTAAACAATAATACACAAATCAGGACAGAAAAAAACAGGAAAAAACTGACTGAAAGTACTCTAACATATGAGGGAATTACTGTGTGTACTTTCCAATGTATTATTCATTATCAAAGCGGCCTTTCATTACCGTTTCATCTTTTTGACAGCTTAAAATGTAAATCAAATGTGGTGTACTATTACATAGAACAAGCAGTACCCACTGTCACCAACTGCTTTATTTCATCAAGTGACAGTCTGGATGACATTAAAATCTCACACGGAGTGGTGTTTTCTACGTTTTCTACTTTTAAAGAGTGAAACCAAACAGCCACAATTTTGGCTGGAAATATTACCGGCATCTGTGCAGCAAATGATAGAATTATTTCAGATGGAATAAAACACACAGAGGAAGGACAGGCCCGGGCAGGCAGCCACTCACCATAAAGCTTTATAACTCAACATCATGAAACAAAATCCACATTATCATCAGCAAACAGTCACACTGCCTATGCTCATATTAATGGTGAATATCTAACTTTGTGCTTAGTGGACAGTAATGCCACTGCACAAATTGCATCTTGATAGCTTGACACATGAGACTAAATTATGAAATGTTCTGGTGTTGATTGAGATCAGTCTGACTGATTAATTACCACTGAGTCATTGACTGAGCAGATGTTTGTCACAGCTGTACATTAAGCTATTTTTCTCTGCTGATTCTTTGCAGTGCAAATCCAAAAAGTAAGAGCTTAATGTCAAAACCAACTCATTTGATTAAGTCAATAGATCAGTTGCAATGCTGAAGGGGCTGTATAGAGCCTGAGAAAACAATAATAGGATTCAAAACAAAAGCGTACAGCTTGTCAAAAGAAAAAAATGGCGTTAGGAGCTGTAATCTGTCTCTCTCTCTCTCTCTCTCTCTCTCTGTATGTCTCCAGGCGAGTATGACTACTTTATTGGACTGTCGGCAGTACTAAAATAATCACAGGGATCAGAATTTTCTGTGTTTGACAAACAGACAGAAGACAGAAAACTTTGATTATGGAATTTCAAAATAAGAGGGATACTTACCGCTATGCAGCTCCACTGTAACTTTATAAGTAAACAAAGAAAGATATCCTGAAATGTTGGCTGTTGTTTATTGTTACACCAGTCTTCTTGTCTACTCTGTCCTGGTGAAGTGCAGACACAATAATCCACCCTGGGAGAACCCACACCATTTTTGCCATAGTGTTGATAGATGGGTGGTTACATGCTGTAATCCTAGATCTCTGAAAACAGCAAGAGACTGCTAACAGGACTGCAAATATTGACCACTCATCCTCATGGATGTTAGGATCAACTAAAAAGTTGCATGTACCATAATGATATAAGCACAATGCATGCATTCACTTAGCTTACATCTTGGGGTCAAGCAGCAGCGCAACAGAATTGTGACTGGCCCTGGTGCAAATATTTTTCTTGGGCCCTTCTCGTGTGCACACATTTGCATGGACATGGAAAACTGTTTCAGACAATTGCGAGACAGATCATATCTATGTCACCATGGAGAGCCTCACCACGCAACTCCCATCCTGCAAACCAGCCTTTAATCAGCACCACGGACAGCAGCCAAAGCGCCAAATTTAGCAGTGCTAATCAAACAGCTGGACACTAACCACAATCCAATCACCAAAAAGGTAGTTTACACAGTATTTTACTACAACAAATAGCCGAGAAGGCCAGCCCACCTACAGTGCAAATGTAAAAATGCAGCAAAGAATCAGTTTCCTACCTGACAGTCTATGCCATTGAACTCATGTCCCTGGCATTCATTCATTCATTCATTTTCCGTAGCCGCTTGTCCTCATAGGGTTCGCGGCGGGGGGCTGGAGCCAATCCCAGTCGTCATCAGGCGGAAGGCGGGGTACACCCTGGACAGGTCGCCAGACTATCGCGGGGCCGACACATATAGACAGACAACCGTACACGCTCACAGTCACACCTACGGGCAATTTAGAGTCACCAATCAACCTGAGCTGCATGTCTTTGGACTGTGGGAGGAAGCCTGAGACCCCTGAGAGAACCCATGCACACACGGGGAGAACATGCAGAACCTGGTATTCTTAGACGAAAAATAGCTACACACTTCTATCTGGTTCCTACTTCCTTTATTTTGACGGCATCATCTGTGAAGTGGAAAATTGATAACGCTGATGTGTCAATGACAACATGTTCTGTTATTACTTATTTTCTTGGTTTTTGGGTTTCAGTTTACTGTGTTTTTTCCCTCCTGTGTTTATTTGCTGCCTGTCACTCATCTACCTGTCCTGCATCAGCCTCGCTAGTCCTTCCCTGCTCCTCATTTTCTCCCAGCCAATCAGCTCCCTGCCTGTTCCTCTGCCTCATCACCTTATTCCCCTGACCTGAGCTTCACCGCCTTTTTTTCCTTCACCTGCACTTCATCTCCATGTGAGTGTAGTTTGTATTTAAGTCCTGGTTTTCAGTTCAGTCCTTGTTTGATCCTTAATTTAGTCATGTGGTTTTCTGTTTACTGTTTCCCTGCACCAACCTAGAATTAAGAGTTTTCTGTTTGAGTCCCTGTTCTCTGCTGTCTTCTACATTCGGATTTACCTGCTCTGAATCTCATGACATCAGGTCTGTTTGTGCTGTAAATCAGGGCTTTAGGGATTTACCTTAGGATGGCTAGTTTGGTCAAAACATCATCTTTTGGATGTAGATTAACACAGCACCTGCAAGAAAATCTACAGAACTATACCATCCCCCTGAGGATTTTTTTTTTAAAAACATCATACTTTTGTGATTTCCTTTTTTTGTTGCATTTTCACTGTCATTTTGACACATAAAGCATCCAATTCATAAAAGCAAATTTAATCTTTAAAAACAGCACATAAAACAAGTATCTTGGGCAAAGGTGCAAATACATTCCTCAGAATTAAAATCCAGTCGCCAAAACAAATGTTGGCATTGTATGTTTTTGCAAACCATATGGCATTTGTAAGTTGTTATATAGAGGATATATTGAAACTTAACATTTCAACAACACTGTTGATTATGTTGATTAAAAACACTTGGTTATGGTTAGGAAAAGTCAAGTTTGGACTCAAATTACCCAGTTTTGGTGGCACAATCACAATCAAAAATTCCACAGATGTCTTAAAAACACCCGCTTTTCTCAAACAGTGATCTGCAGCTGGGCAGTCTCAGCTAGGTGCTATGCCATCCCGCATTCCCTCTGACTTCTGAGAAGTCGGCTCTTATACATGTTATGAAAACAATGTCACTTTGGAAATCTTGATACGAGAGAGATGGAATAAAAAACTCTCAGTGCCAGCTGAATTGTTGTGATGGGTTATGGAGTCGTGGTGCTAATGTGAGGGCATTATTTGTTGTTTCTTTGTTATTGGCTCCGTGGGTGACTACATCATTTGTTTGGAGACAAAATGTTAACAGATCTTATCTTTTTTGATGACTCTCAAATCGTGAAAATAACTGTTGTGTTTGTAAAATGTAGTATTTTGTTTATGATAAGGCTTTTGTTTGAAAAATAATTCTCCACTTGAACCTCAATCTTAACTCTAACTCTACTGAAACCCTGTCAAAGCTATGTTTACTAAAGAAGAGAACTCTCCCATATTTGGACCTGCGATACATTCATGGCCATCTAAAGAGTCACAACATGTGCACAGCAATTCATCACGACAATGTCGTCAACATCAACATTATGATTGAGAATGCTTCACTATAAGCCGTCCTGTCAAGTGAATACAAGATGTATGTGTAGCTCAAATGTTATGGGAAGCGTTTTCTTTGAAACTCTTCCCGCTACTTGAAAAAAAAAAGATTGATCACATTTGAAACAACGTGCCCAGAGAGTTAGCTGCTGCCAACATGTGTTTGCCATATTGGTGTTCAAATGAGCAACCAGAATATCACCTTATTTTTATACACGCGAGGCATGTGGTTCTTTTAAAAGGATGTGCAATGCCAATCACCGCATGCTCTTTACAAGATAGCTTATATATTGCACATGCCTACATTGTACGGTTAAATCTGTAGCAAATATTATCTGCACTATTATCTTAATGTAAAAATGTCAAATTCATAGGCTGTAATTTTGTGTATAAGAGACCAGTTTCTTTTAAAGTCTGGCATGTTTGTGGGAAGACTCAGTGTTAGCATGCAAATATATAATGAATGTCTTTTTATTTAGGAAAAAAACAACTCCAGAAAGTATTTTAGAGCCTCTTATATTACAAGAGGAATATTCACTTATTTTGAATTCCCTTTGGAACATCTTCTTGGATGACACATAAACATTTTGTGTTATTCTCAGACAATATGAACCAGGTGAGCTGCGTGCTCTAAGATTTCAACTGAGAGAAAAGTCCCAAAGTAAACAAATTTAATTTACTCACTACAAAGGATTCTAAATACTCATCTGCAATTTGATCTTGCTCCGTATGATTTGAATTACGGTAAAGATAAGTTTTATTTTCAGGGTGTCAGCCAATGTTAGCTAAGACCAGGTGAAAGAGTCTCATGTCATGAAGATTTGAGACATAACATCATTGAGCCAGAGAGTGAAAGAGGCCTGCAAATACACAAGACGAATAGCTTGACTTCAACAGATGTTTGAACAATCCAGATGTGAAATATAGACATTGTAGGTGCTCTCAGAAAACTGGAGATGGAAACTCCTCTGCTTTAAGTTATAAAGTTTCTTTCATGATTCAGTGATAGCCAGAGAATGTATTTGCATTGAATAATAGTTTTTTTTTATTTTTTATTGTTACTGGGGGAGTTTTCCCCTCCTGTGGAGTGTTCCTGTTTTCCTTTTTTAAACAATATGACGTAATGAATTTCTCGGTCAAGCGTTTGTGTGGGTGCCTTGTAAACAGTTACTTCTCTTATGTGGCATTTCTGACAGAGTAGCAGCTTAAAGGGTCACTTAACACCAGGCTAAAGAGCAGTGATTCACTGCCCTTCATGAAAGATTGAAATCTCTTTCACCTCTGATGACACAGCATCACTTTTTAAAATGGCTGGGTGTGGTCAGAAAAGTAGTCTTTTGCTCGTGTAAACACCCAGTGGTGATGTCACTGTGTACTGACCACAGCCAGGAGACACTTCTGTGTCAATGCAGCAGGGTAAGAAGTTCAACCATTTTCTGGGTGTATTAAGTTGTGCTTTAGCATGTACCTACTGACCCTAATGGTCAAAACAAGTACCCCTTTATACAGAACTCTGTATTACTAAAACACACTTATCAACAGCATTATCAACAGTAACCACAGGTGCTGCTAAATCAGTCAGGCTGTTCTCATGCACTGTTCATATATATACCTACGAAAAGTAATGTGGCAGAATATAACCCACGTCATCATGTGCCAGTAATTCATGTCTAACCCACGTAATCAGAGAGGCTGCAATGTGCTTAAGAGAGTAAGGAAGGAAGTATATATGTAGTGAAAATCCACATAATGGGACAGCGTGGGCTGGTCAAACAAACACAGGACTTAACCATGGAAGAAATCACCATGTTTCTTTCACTAAACTTAGCCTATGTAACTGTAGGCTACATTGTGTGGTGGGTTGGAGCTCAAATAGTCTTGGATTAACTTGTGTATGTTTACTTGAAGAGGAAAAATCTTCTACAGGACTCAAATTAAAAAATAAGGATAAAACAAAGTACTTAAATCCACAGTTTTGTGATCTTTACAGGAGTAATCAAATCAAGTTGTCCTAATCAATAAACTATAATACAAATAGAAACCCATATGGCTCACTCCCAGATTGAGCCTCAACAGCCTGATTTCCCCTTGAAGCAAAAATGTTTAAAAAAAAAAAACAAAGAAAAAAACCCCTCTCTCTCTCTCTCTTAAAATGACAGTTACTTCACTGCCAGAAAGCTACCATAATACTTTCTTTTACAGAATATCTCTTGAATCAATACAAATTACATTAAAAGATTTTAGGTGACTTTAAACACATTTTCAAGGGCTTAACTTAGTCAATGAACTCAGCGATTTATTTCTATTAACATGAACTTTCAAACAAAAATACATACAAAAATTGTACTTATTGGCCAGCAATGTGTTGGAGTCACTTAACTTGGCTCCCGCACATTGCTAAACCTATCGGATATAAATTTTCTTGCCTGAATCTACCCTACATAACTTTACATTAAGTAGTTTAAATACATACCATAGTGACACCCAACCATGCTTCTTTTTCTGAAACTATAACTTGTCTAAACCTAACCTACAAAGCTTTATAATAAGTATGTCACTTTAGGGTGTCATTTGTAGGGAAGCTAAATCATTTGATGTCGTACAAATTGTTATATGAGGGTTCTTTAATATAAAGGATTATTATTTTTTTTTTTTAGATCTATTAGCAATCAAATGAGTAATGAAAGTACATTTCCCTTTGTATGCTGTATGTATCATTTTAGGATCTTTCAGCTAGTTGTCTTGGTTTTATGACCCACAAGTGCTGCATGCTTAACCAAATAGTAGACAGTTGAAGTTAGTTGGTGTGAAGACCAAAACAGAGCTAAAAGGAATGTGGAAATGTGTAAGGTGGACAGAAACATGACTCTAGGTTAATGTTGATATTGCTCTCTTGTCTGCTGGATGTTTAGATTGACAGCCATTTGTTGATACAAAAACAATAAGCAATGAGCTTTATAAGGTGATAGTATGTCAGTGTTATGTTTACAGCTTGTTCTGCTGCCCCAAGTGGCCAAAAACAAACAGTATCCCTTAATTCAGATTAAGGGATACTGTCTCCTCAAATAGCAACAGTCTATACAGAAGTGTTGGCTTTTTTACATCTTGTCAAATTGATTTTATTTGACATATTTGTAAAATCTACGAAAAGGAATGTCATATCTGCCTTAACACAAAAAGTGGCTCAAAACAACAAACCCATCATCTAATTTCATTTACAGCAGAGAAGTACCAGATGATGTACTATGAGCAAGAACCACTGGGTGCAACTTTTTTGACTGACAGATCCAAAGCAAAGAGAAAGGTATTTTAAGGTGAGCATGGTCACGGAGGTCAAAGCCATAAACCTGCAGTTGTGGTCTGGCAGGTGCACAAAAAGATGATGTATATTAGCCAGCGGAACATAAAACAATAGTTCTTTGGGATTTTATGCAAAATTGATGAAGGCACAGCTAATCGCTGGTTAACATTTATTCCATTGATCATAAAAAGAAACATGTGAACTGACAAGTTGGCTGCTGGCTGCTGCCGAGATTCCAGTCAGTCTCATATCACTAAATCTTGTTTTCATTTTTATACCATCCAGAAACCAGCTTGAGACAATCCTCCCAGGCACTCTTTAATGAATGTGTTTATTTTACTTTATACTTTCCTCTTGAGTCCTCTGAGTCTACTGAAAAGTGGACATGTAACATTAAATTTGCGTCTATCAAAAATGATCAAGAGTGGAAAACTCTTTTGCTTGATGGCCATCTTCACGGTGGTGTGAGTAAAGCACTTCATCAGAGAGCGCACATCTGAAATGAAGCAAATATCGCTGCTATGTTCCTAATAAACAGCATCAGTTGTATCTGATGGTTGATTTGATATGGTCGAAATACATTTCATATGTGGTCTGTAAGTTTAAAAGGCCTGTTTAAATTGAAATAAGATGCCAATATTTGACCGAATTTCACAGAGCAGTCATACTTATCCATAAAACAAGTATGCAACATGAAATGTAAGCCCTTAATAGCCATATTGGATGGAGTTTTAAAATATGTGCAGTGTCAACGAGTGCTGTTGCAGTCTCCTTCCATGTTTAGCTGTGATGGATTTTACAGAGGATCAAACTGGGAATGCTAACATCTGTTAGGTCTGTCAGAGGAAAGACTGATTTGATCCAGTAATCTTTACAAAGATGTCGTTTCAATTTGCCTGCTGGCGAATTCGTTTTCCCTTATCTGCGTCATTAAAAAAATGTGCTACAGATCAATACAAAAGCAAATAAGACTTTCAAGAGAGGAGATGGCAGTTGTCTGTGTTGGATTGAACATTTGATGTTTTTGGATTTGAAGAAGTGAATGCTTTAAATGATCAGACAAGCCCGCAAGTTTGTCCTCCGTTCTTTCTATTATGATTGCACTTCACTGAGCCACTAGAACACTCAGTTCTTCAGTTTAATGGATGTCCACGTCTAAATTTTACTAGAATGAGCTCAAAGAAGAAAAAATATTGCATTACAATTATGATCCTTTTAACCATAATTTGTAGTTCTCCATTCTTGTAACAGACTGCTGTCGCCACGGATACTACTACCAAATACTGTGTTTTAGATTTAATAATAATCCCTTGTGAAGCTGGAAGCACCGTGAATGATCATTTATAGTTAAAAAAAAAGTTTGATATCAACCCCTCGCCCCTTATGGTTTTTGGGTTCCAGTTTACTGTGTTTTCCCCCTCCTGTGTTCCTGCGCTGCCTTTCCCTCATTTTCCCATCTACACACCTGTCCTGCATCAGTCTAGTTAGTTTCTCCTTGCTCCTGAGTTCTCTCAGCCAATCAGCTCCCTGCCTGTTTTCCTGCCCCATCACCTTATTCCCGTCACCTGAGCTTCTCCGCCCTTTTTCTCCAGCTGCACTCCATCCCCTCGTCAGTCTAATTTGTATTTAAGTCTTGGTTTTACAGTTCAGTTTTTGTTGGATCATTGTTTTAGTTGTGTGATGTTCAGTTGTTGTTCCTGTGGATTAAAGGATGAGGTCCACCTGCTCCACATTACATGAAAGAGGCCTATGAGGAAATTAAGTTGTTCCACAAAAAATAACAATAAGATGCAGTCAAATAAAATTTAATCAAAATCAAATTGACTCTAAGCAAGTATATAGCAAATAATTATATGAATATACACAACAGTTCCAACAAAATAATGCATTAAGCAAAAGAGAAATTGCAGTTGCTTAGCTGTTCTACCGCAAATCAGGATAATTGCCATAACAGTATAATTTGTATCAATAAATACTTTCATAACTCACTAAACAAGAACCCATTTTCATACACAATGTTACAAAATATGCTGTTGCCCAGACACACTATTGGCGTATCCAATAAAAATTGCTGGATACAAGCTTTGCCAGACACTATTGTTTCTTGATGTGCCACAAATGTTGTGTCATGAACATTTTTGCCCTGTTAGATATCCCCAATATTTTTCTCAGATAAAAATGAATTAATTGGCTGATTTTACATACACAGATAAAGTCAAGTCTGAATAATGGCTCCAGTGACTATAGGCCCTGCAGCTGAGAAGCATTTAAAAAGAAAAAAAAACTTAATTTAACAAAGTCATTTACTTTCTGTCAAATAAGTATCCAGATGCTATGCAAGAAGACTAATTGTTTTATTCAATAACATGTAAATAATAATTGTGTCTGACGCAACCTGTATTTTTTTAATGGTGCACTAAAAATTTGAATAATTTAAGAGCCTCTGAGGGGCACATTAGGAGATTATACGGTTATATATCTTGGTTTTTGCAAAACTTCTCTTTGTCTGCCTCTGCTGCTTCACTCTCTCTGCCGTTCGCTCTCATCCCCTCTCCCTGCATGGTGCATGGATTACGCTGCTCCAGTCGTGTTTCTACTCTCTGACCAATATTGTTTATGTTTCACTCGACCGTGATTCGCCTCCCACAGATGTTCTGGAACTGTCCAGGGTGTTAATCACAAGTAACATCCTCCATAGTGTAAAGGAGCCTGGCGTCATTTCAACCTTCCCCAAACGTCTCTATAAGGCCGATGTGTTTTTCTTATCCAGAGGCTAATGAGTTCATTAATGCTTGAAACTGAGAGGGGCCCCTTAAAGTGTCTGAACCTACTAGACAAAAGACTTATTACTGACATCAGTCACTAATGTAGAATATAACAGTGTTTTTCTGCAATATGTTAGGTGTAAAAAATGACTTAAAAAGACTTGCCAGTACGCATGCCTGGGATTTCTATTTAGAATTTTTATTCCAATGTCTTTATAATGTCCACTGCTGTCGTGTTTCTTTCTAATATTTTTACCAAAACATTATGATGCTATTATTCCTGTTTGAAATTGATTTATCAATGCCATAATCTTAAAACTTGACACAAACCAAGCTATTGTCCTTTAAAAATACTAGAATTACCAAAAGTTACCAAATGTGTCCCCTTCTATTCTGGGGCTGTGATGTTGAACAGTGGCCAGAAGGGTCTTTTTGCAGAACATTATGATTAGCACGTGAATTCTTAAGTTACGGAAAAAAACATGTTTTGTGAACATTAGTTTCTGTAAATACATTATGACAATATACTGAATGCCTTGAGATTTTTTTTTTAAAGTTCTTTGAATACTTCAGTATTTTTAAAAAGAGGTACTCCAGTACTTTAACTTAAGTTATTATTTTATTGCAGTAATATTTGACCAGAAGTATCTGTACTTTGGTTCTTTGTCCACCACTGCATGTCTGATTTAGAAGATAGAATAAGGTTTATTTTCTTCCTAGCTAATGAGATATTTTTCACATTTTCTGAAGCATGTAAGCACCAGTCCCAACTACAATTCCCATGAACCCAGTTCTATAAATTTATTTAAAAAAAAACATGTCACAGATGTATTGTATCACTGTTGTGTCACTCATCAAAGGGCACATTTGGCCTGTAGTTCTGACATTTAACAAGAACCATTCAAATAAATAATCTGAGTTTCGGTGTTTACAGCTCAATAATTGGCTTATAGAGTTAGTCAGCTGAAAGACATGAGCAGCTGTGAGATTCGTGTTGAACTGCAGCCTCCCAATACTGCTTGACTAGGCAACAGACAAGAAAAGCAACCAGAGTGAAAAGTTTTATTTGAGATCCCTAATGGCATGGTCTGATGATGTCAACATAAAGACATTGGATTTGCCTTGCGTGACTTTGCGAAATTGCTGTCAGTTATGTAACTTCCACCCCTCTGATAGCTTGAACGACAACCAGAAGCCACAGGTCTGGTGCACACCATGGTTCTATGAGCCATGTCTGGAAAGCTGTTCTCATTAGGGTTGAATTGTGATTTAGGGAACATTGAGGACAGACGATATGGCTGCTGGAAATGTGGTAAGACCCCCACGCACTGTGCGGGCAAGAGAAGGCCAAGTGGATCTGCAGAGACATGCAGTTTGAAAGAAACTCGTATAAAATATTTGTAAGGAACCCTTTCCAACAGTTAGTTCAATAGTTCCAGATTGATTTATTTGAATCAAAAAAGGGACATTTTTAAGGAATCAAGGAACATTACAGCTGTGATTATATTTGATTCATGAGAAAATCAAGCATTTATGTTGACACTACAGATCGTGGAAGGATTACTGTACGGGCCAACTGGACAAAGGCCCAGGGGCCCAATGTGTAAGAGGGGGGGCCTGGCCCTCACCTGCAAAATGTCACTCAAAATTACATGTGCTGACAAGGAGGAGAATCAAACTGACGAAAAAGAGCTGCAAGTAAAATGCAAAGAGACACAAAATAACTACAAAAATGAGGTAAAACAACCACAAAGAGTGACAAAATGACCGAACAAGACACAAAATTATCTTAGAACGACTACAAGAAACACAAAACCTCAAAAACGATGCAGTACAACTAAAATGTGCTGCAATACAATGACACAAAAAGAGGCTAAACAACTATAAAGTGTGTGTGTCTTGCTCCTAGGTAGGAGAGGTGAGGGGGCCCTTGTATATCTATGCTCATCAGGGTCTGATGTAAGGAGTGCGGAGACATTTTTTTTTACCTTTTCAGTCCACTTTCTGGTGCTACTAATCACAGCCTGGTCATGCTCAGGTTTTATACGACACTTTTGTTGCAAGTGAAAATTAATTGTGCTATTTCACAGCTATTACTGGCGTTTATAGCCCACAAGATAAATCATAGCAGCATGTATCTGTTTGAAGCCAGCGGTGGTGCATGTCTTGCACATTTGCACCCATCATCAAATTGTAAAAAGGGTTGACACTCAATAACTCTTTTACAGCAGAGCATCCAGATGGAACAAATGCATCTGTAGCTATTTAATGGCTTCCACTTGTCACATGTTGTCAGTGTCTTCATCGTGATCAAATAGGTAGAACCTGCTCAGGGAACGTGCTTGAGAATACACATCTTGGGACAGCTACCGCTGACTTACTCAGTTAAATATGTAGCCACCATTCACGTGGCTGTATCCTCATATGCCCTCCATTTCCAGGATGACCTTGTTCTCCCACAAATTGTTTTAATTTCCCACAAAATAAGGCACTGGAGAGAGAGCAGCATCATAATAGAAAATCACTTGTGTCAGCGGCCTTGAGCTCTTTTAAGTCTTGGCAGGGGACACTGTTGGTGTTCCCCACTGTGGAAGCTTAGGTTACCTTACTGGAGTTATCTTTGAACTAGAAATATTCCATCCTTGAGCTCTCTTCAGTACCAGTTATTGGGATGTTCTTGCCAGTTTTGACTTCCACAATTTACAACAGTGTCTAGATATGAGTAGCTAATTTTGAGATAATTGTATTTTTTCATGTTCTTTTGGAATCAGAGGGAAGACTGTAACAAAGTTTGACTAATGCGATCTCAAAGGCCACATGGTAAAAATAGCAGGATATGACTCACAGAGATAGCCATAACATTTTTTAAAAAATGGGTAATATCATGTTTTAAGCTGTTTATTGAAGATGACATGAGATGATTTGTGACTGGGTAGATTTTGCCAGAGGCAAATGTGTTCGCCGTCATCTGGTCTTAAACAACTTTCAGGAAAAACATTCTGGTTTGATATGAAGTTATCTTTATCTCTAAAGTGTAGAGAATAATTTGCTGTTAAAATTGTTATAAATTTTAGCCCTGCTTAGAGCAGGTCTCTTGGGATGTCAGTCTCTCAGTTGTAGTTAATCGGTCCACCACATTATTCCAGACTGAAATATCACAACAAATATTGAATGAATTACAAAATTACATTTTGTTGGTATTCATAATCCCCAGAAGATGAATCCGGCTGGTGATCCACCAGTGATATATCTCAGCATCTACAGTATAAAATGGATTGGTGCCAAATTTCATAGACATTTATGTTTCCCAGATGATGCTCTGACTTTGGGATCCCCTGATGTTTCCTCAAGTGCCATGCATCATGTTGACATTTCTGGCAAAATATCTCAAAAACTATTGGATGGATTACCATGTAATTTAGTACATACATTCATGTCTCCTGATGGATGAAATACAGACTCAGAGTTATTAGCATGGCTATAGGCACAGAGGTCAATTCATGGTTGGCACGAGGGTCCATGTGGCATAAATTTCATCATCTGCCCACAAAGTTCAGCAATGCCAGTAGCATACTAGCTGTGCAGGCACTATAAAGGCAAACTGGATGCTTGTTTTGTGTTATGAAGCACTAGTGAAAGTTTAGTCAGTCACCTTCTTGGTTAGCCTATCATCTTGCTGCTTTTTGTTTTAAATATGGTTCTCCATCAGCGCCTAGTCTTCACAGATTCATCAGCATCATCAGCCACCAACACAAGTGTCTGAACTCCATGGGGGATTTATGTTGCTTGGTTACAAAAAGTCCAAGGACCAAACTCTTTCTGTCAAATCATCTATTAATCTGTACACCTATTTCTCCTGATTGAACTGTATATATGGTCTTTATTCTCAATCCATGGTCCTATTCTTGTTAAGTGGCTACACATACCTTTTTTTAAAAAGATTTTTTTCTTGTTGTTCAGCTCAACACAAAAAAATCAAAGGAGCTCTTTTTCTTGCTGTTTTGAGGTTGCCATCTTCTTCTCAAGTGCGCATGTTTTGGAAAGTGTACACGGACTCCCAACTGTAGTGTGTAACGTGTACATGTCTGCTGTGACATGCCAGTCTGTTGCTGTCCATGTCCATATTGAAGCGTGGTCAAAGCGTTGCTTCAGTATGACTTACAAATACCACATACCTATTGTTCACATAAAAGTATCAGTTTAATTAGCTTTCATCTGACTGATTCCTAATTTGCATTAGTATTTTTCATAGAAATCTCAATCTCATAGAAAACAGCTACAAGAAAAAAATGCATTTTGTGCTCTTTGTCCAGCCTCTGTATCCTCTGAAACAGGTTTTGGGCAGATCGAAATAGTATAATATTTCTTTATTTCTAAACTCAGCTGTTAATCATAGGAAACACTTTCAATATTCATGCTTTGTTGATAATGTAGTGATAAGGAATGAATGATAGTAATGTGGAAATGGCCCTGATCATGAGGCTAAGCGCTCGGCCCTCTGTTGAGGGAAGCTGTGACTCACACTTATCCTTTTCTTAGATACGAGATCTAAACTTGAATTTGAGTTAAATTGCTCCTGAACTGTGGGGTTATTTTATCATTCCTGTCTATTTCTGTGTCTTATTAAAGCACACTGATCGTCACTGATACTAATCTCTGTGTTCAAACATTAAAAACAAATAGCATGTGAGATTCCAGCATTTTTCAGTTTCCGATTTTTTTGAGTAGGTTTCAGGAACATTTCAGAGTCCTGCTTTGTTAAGCCAAAGGTCCAAAAAACACTCCTTGAAAAAGTGATCCTCGAGGAAAAAAAAAGGCCAAAATGATTCATACCAAATTGTGCATTTGACTGCAGCACAGCATTCATTATATGCCATGAAATTATATCTAACCACCCTGTGTTGTTCTTTTGTGTATTAACAAAATGTAAGTACACTGCCACTCAGCGTTGAAATGTTTTCTTTCTGTGGTAAGGCCATGCATTTTAGGACCACTAATTTGCAATAAAATGTCTTTTAAAGTACTTTTGAAAACATGTTTCTTATTCTGTGCGATCACATCTTTGAGCAGGTCTGGAGGCAGCACTGTGCAATTTACCTGTCTGTTGCATATACTTGACAACTTGTTAGGATTGGAAAGACCATCGAAAACACATTCCAAAATAAACACATTTTTGTAGGTTAAGTCCTTTTCTTGGTTGAGCCAGGAACAGATGTACAATCTGGCTGATGAATCGGAACCATCTGAAACAACTCTTTTAGCCTCAGTTCAATAAATATACCTTTCAACACGTTCGCAGGAAAAACATGTGGAGTCACAACACAGGCTTTGCTTTTGTGGAAGCCCGTACCTGTAACCTGCAGAGTTCTTATGAAGTAAATTGCTTGCCTATTAATAAATATAGTGTATATTGTGTTTTTTAAACATTTATCTAGCTCTATAGAAACCGTATAGCTTTCATGATAGTGAAAAACTTTTTAAAAATCTCAGTTGACACCATCACCGAAAACACGCTTGTAATCGACCGTTTATAGGATTTTCACGCCAACTGTTAAACAAGAACAGAATTTTGAGTGCTGTGGTGGTGTCTCCTCAGGCAATGGAAGGAGAAGAGAGTTCTTTTCTGTCTTTCATTTGACATGGCTCTTCCCTGTTCATCGCTGTTGACTTCTCTCTGTTGAACCAGTGTAAGACATGTCAAACAGACATTTTTGTATTTTCTGCATCTGTGGTCTAAAGACACTGTTTTGAGGGCCAACGCCATTCCAGACTCTCCTCTAAATGTACAGCTTCTCTGTACATTTTTATTTCCACTAAACAGAAACAGTCTTAAGAGTGATTTACACTGCCTGTTTAATGCAGTGTATATGGCCTTTCTTTATTAAAGGTACAATTGTGGAAGTTTGGAGTTGGATTACCAACTTTGAAAGTTGCCATCAAAATCCAAGTTGGCTGCTCAGTGCAACAACAGTAGTGAAAGCTGCAGCAATATACTAGCTAATATTAGCACTTCTGTCTTATATGTGTACAGCCCAGTACAATTCAGTACAGTCCAACCTCTATCTGTGGACATCTTGCTGGTGTCTGTATGCACAAAATGCAGCGTAATGCAGTGTTATCAACTATGATTGCTAACAATGGCTTACCTAGAACCGGTATTGCAAACAACATCTTGGTTTTCCAACTTGTTGTACTGGGGCACCATCATCTTGGGTGTGACATCATTCCCAACTCCGAACCTTAGACTGTGAACTTCTGAGTTAAATGGAGCGCAGCATTATTCCACCATTGGTTGATTCTGCATAGAAATGCAAAGGAGGCATAAAGAGGGGACTTTGTAGCAGCCTTATAGCATGATCTCTGTATAAATAGGGCTTTAGTAAAGGGTTGGATCGAGTGCTACAGGTGTTTCACACTGAGGGAAGCATGATTTATTTTATGTAAACAGCAACCATTACCAGCTGTGCATTTGAAAGTGTTAGTATGCACGTGTGTGTGTATGTTTTGAGAAAAAATAAATGATCCATATGCTACAGACTCACTCTTTGAAGATGCACATGTCTCCCACTCAAAAGACGTTTGGTAGCAGAAGTCATTAATGGGACTTGTTTCCCATCTGCACAAGTAAAACAGAAGAGGAGCTGCATGTTGGAAATCTGAATGTGCTAGTGATTTAGGATGTCACTCTGCAGTAAACACCATGATTCAAAACCCCATACGACCCCCTACCGTGCAGAACTCAGAGCTGATCACACATCTACTGCCGACATATGCACCCCCAATGACCCTTAAATAAACACGCCACATTTGTCCTAACAACTCCTTATCGACCCTCAAAGAATGAGTTTGATTTGATTTGCATGTGAGTTTGTAAGTACGGGGAAGGGAAAGAAAAGAGGAAAATCTCTGACAAGATTCGGTTTCTCCCAAAGGGCTTGAGAGTCAGTTAAACTGTCTACAAATTGCTCACAGCCCAATAATTGAGCTCAAGTGCTCCAGTAGGAGACAGACCCTATGGAGGATCAAATAACTGATTACTTAGGAAAAGAAAGTGAGGGTGCCAGTGAAGATTTGTTGAGGAACCAAAAGATCAGTTTGTGTAACAAAAGATATGGCACAGACTAGAAATTCCTCAGAATCAAATGTGTATGAGATGAAAGTTTGGGAGAAGTACGCAGGAACGGGTGCCATCGCTGCTGTTGCACAACTTCTGTAGAATGTTTTGGAGTCTAGAGCGGTCCTTGCTTCCTTAGACAAATACGTTATTGTCAGCTTTCACTTAAATGTATTAATTGGCTATTTAATAGGAATTTTATGCCACTGCAAATCACCACAGAAATGGTCATGACTACAACCAGCCCGGCACGGCAATCTCAATAAGTGATTGACCCTCGAAACCTGGAACAACATCAATTTTCTCGTGCCGCTGTAACACAACTTTCACATACATTTAAACCTTTGAAACCTGAGCAAACTAGTTTGATTTCTATTGAAACCATGCCTGAAAAGGCAATGAGAAACTTGGCAAAAATGTCCTACAAATTGCAAGAAATTAGAGGGAAAAAAAATGACCAGAAAATTTCTTTAGAGAGAGAGAAATTATCAGAACAGACAAAAATGTTGGCATCTTACATTTCAGCAAAACCACTGATACGTTAGATCCTGTAACATTTTACATATGTAACATATGTTACATGTTTCATATGTATCTTATCAACATTTCTAAAGTAAAGTAGCCTTCCAAGGTGCAGACCACTGCTCAAGACCAACAAAAAACAAAGCTGATTGTTTGTGGCAAGTCATCACAACATTTTCAGGACCTTTTTTTTTTTTTTACACAAAATGTGGGTGGATTTTAGCCACCAGTCAATGTTCCTTCACCAGGGCTAGTGCCATGAAAAATGTTTGTTTTTTTTTTAACTGAGACCTGCTGCTTTTCTTGATGGGATTGTGCCATCAAAAGTGGGTATATCAAGTCAAAACATGATCTTTTCCTAACCATAACAAAGTGTTCTTTGTGGCTAAGCCAAACCACACGCTAACCACACTCTGTTGAAAAGTAAAAACGAAACCAAAAAAATCATGTTTTCACATATCTTCTACACAATTAAGTTCAAATTTAGCATATCTGTGATTAGCAAAAATGCACAATGTCAACATTTACTATGGCAATTAAATTGCTGACAAGTGATAAGCACACATTTATTTGGGTGAGCAAAGGATTTCTGTTCTACAGATATGAATGAAAAGATACAATCAGTGCAAAAACAGAATAAAACACAAAGGCGCTGAGACATCAATGAAATCCCAGACTTGCACACAAAAGAACAACAGGACACTGATCCCAGCTTTGCCAAAATTCATCCCAGCTGTCTCAAATGGAACCACTACTTTGTTGCTAAAGACAATTCAATATCCTGAAACATGGGCTGAATAGACTGAAAAAGCATTTTTACACGTCTCATATGCAGAGACCTTTGACCCAGTGCTTCCTTTAACATACATGTGGACTGATGGTATCTGCTGGGAGGATCAGCGCTCTGCATTCTGATCATTAAAGTCTCCTCTTTGAAAGAGAATTGGACAGCTATTAAGTAGTTTGACGATTCTCATGTAGTAGTTGGACACCTTGTGACTGTTAAATGTGGGGAAAAACCAATTTGAAATGGTTGTGCATGTTTAGGGAATTAAGGAATGAGGTGGATAGATGTTCGCTTCAACTGCTTCTTTCCCAAATACAATTTGGTAAGCTTGCCATATTTATATGGTCTTTCTTGATTCTATAATATAATACAATATTCAGTGTAAACGAAAAATAAGTAATATTTCGCCTGATAGGAAGTGTTTTCCTTGTGGACAGTGGTGGAATGTTACTAAGTTCATTTACTCAAGTACTGTACTTAAGTACAAATTTAAGGTATTTAATTTATGCTACTTTATATTTTTACTCCACAGTTCAGAGGGAAATATTGTACTTTTTACCTCACTTAATTTATCTGAAAACTTAAGCCACTAATTACTTTGCAAAATAAGATTTTTGCAATAAGAGAACATAAATATGTTTTGTTATAAATTAAATTACCCAACAGTTAAACTGCTGAAATGATTTGTTGATTATTTAATTAGATGCTTGCAAAAAAATAAATAATTTTTCTGCATATGTCTTTGATAAATATTTAAGTCATCTTCTAATTTATTTAAAATTATTTTGAGTTTGTCTGTGGTTTGTTGTTGATGGGTTTTTTATCTAGATTTGTCTGCACTGGGTACTTTTACTATTAATACATAAAGTGTGTTACCTATTATACTCATTTATTTTTTACTTTTGTAACATTTTCAATGCAGGACTTTTACTTATAAGAGAGCATTTTCACAGTGTTGTAGTAGTACTTTTACCAGATACTTGTGTTAGTTCTGAATACTTCCTCCACAGCTGCTTGTAAGGTCACAAATTGCCAGGATTTTAATGTGTTGCTACTCAGTGTTAAACTTACTTAAACACAGATGGTGTTAAATAATGGGAGGCATATGTCTATCCCAAAATATGTGTTCATATTTTATTGTAGAGGATTTAGACATAAACTTGACACAGGAAAAGACAGGGATGAGGTTCTGATTTTTTTTTTTAAATTTTTTAGGTGCAAAAAAATGAATCTTTGGCAGTGTTTGGCACATTATAATAAAAGCCGAAGACTACACCCAAGGAAACAAGGCAAGTAAGCATGTGTAAAAGGCATTTTTCATTTTGCGGTATTTTTAAAGAAGATGTAATATCGACGGATTAGAACAAAACCATAAAGGAGCATGAGGAGTGGAGAGAGAGGAAACGAGGGATGCATGTTCCACAGATTCTCCGGTTCCACATTCCTGCAGTGCAAGGAGGTGTAGTTCACACATCCTATCTGCTCGCTCAATTTAAATATTTTGCTCTGTTTTAAGTGCTTCTTAATTTTTCAGGGTTTCCAGCCCTTCCAGCTGATCCCTTCCAGATGTGGTTCAAGTGGGAGGTGAGTGAGGAAGCAGGGGCAAACACACTCCACCCTGCACACACATATACAGAAGTTTATATGCACACACACAATCTAAAATTCATCCTTTTCTACACTCATATAAAACAGCTTCACCCCTTTCTTTATCTCTCCATTTCAGGTCAGAAATATTTATCAAACACACAGCAGGACACACACACACACACACACACACACACACACACGCAGAGGCAAGGGTATGGAGGTCATGTCCAATGTTTTCCTCAAATTATGAGGGAATTACAGATAAACTTGTTTAAAAATTGTTTTTAAAAAAACCCCACCAAAATAGAGAAGGGAAAATGATTCCTGCAGCGGTCGAGCAGCCACAAACTCTGCCGCGTGGGCCAATCACTGTCACGATGAATGCAGACATGCCATATCTTGATCAATTACAGAAAACCTCCAGGCTTATTTGCTGCAGGGTTCAAAAACATTCTTCCAGAGGTCTTGGAACAAATAAATGATCAACTCCGGAATATTGTAGAGGAGCTCACAGCCACACAGTCACAAACACGAGGGAATGTCCGTACTCATGAGAGAGTAGGTTTTTGCCTCCATTTTTGTTTGGATTCACAGTCATATCCAGTTACCTTTAATATTAATTCTCCTTGATATTGAATTGAATTAAAGTGTACGTGCTTACTTTTACAATTTTGCATCGCATGTATCTCCTGCTTATACATCACACTTTAAAATTTTGAATCTTTTACCTTTGCTGTATTACTAACCTGCAAATTGCATTAAATTACCCTGTTGTATGAAATGTCCAATACAAATATAATTGCCTACTCACCCTCAAGTCAACGACTTTGTTTTAGTTCAGCATGAGAAACTACTCATATATGTTTTTCATTCATTCCAGTGAGCATTTAGACAGCCTCTTTTTATGTCAGTTTTAATATTTTCTTATGTCCCACAGTGTACATTATGCTATTTTTAAATAAATATTTGTAATGCAAGATTTTAGATGCAACTTTTATGTGTGCTTTGTCAGCAGCCACCTCACAGTCTCAGCTGTCAGGTTGGAACTGAACACAGTCAGTCTTCTTGCAAATGCACCAAAGACTTCAACATTTTTACCCCAAAACAAAGTGACAAATGTTCGCTGTGATTTATTACCAATAAATCGCTGTAAGTTGAGTTTCACATTGTCTTGACTGCAGTGAATTAAAACCAGATCCTGCCTGGAGGGTAAGAAATAAATCAAATAACATTTTAAAAAGATACTTTGGCTTATTAGAGTTAAGTGTTCGTCATTTGTTAGAATAGGCTTAAACAAACCAACAACATGATCATTTAAATCCCCTTAGGCGTCGTAATCATATTTCTAAAACCCCAAAGTTTGTCCTTCAAAACATAATTCAACCAGCAATCAAGTGTGTAATGTTGATGTTTGTCTTAAAGTTTTAGTATTTCCTTATGTCAAACGTTGGTAGATTATGGGCAAAATAATCTGCCTCACATATTGCATGAGACGGCGTGATGTGTGTACTTGCTATACTTGCTAATTTGGGGATTTCCGTGTTTGTGTCAGCACATCAAATTTGTCACTGTATTGTTTTATTTTTGGGGGTTTTTTTCGTAAAGTTTTTTTTTTATGTAAGTAAGTTTTTTAAAGTACATGATAATGTAGTGTTTTAAAGCCTCTTTATAAAGCTAAAGAGAGACATATGGACTATAACAGGTACATTATGTGATGCATGTGACTGACTTTCAGCTATATCCTGCCTCTGTCCTGAAAAAGTCATCATCTTTGTCCTGGTATTCCCCCAACATGTGCTATAAATGCCATAGACAGACAGCTATATTGACCAGATACTGTCTATAAACATCTCCACCAAAGTTTTTGTTGATCTTATGTTTGCCTGCGAACACACTGTGTGACCACAGTGAAGAAATGCAGTCACAAACGTGTCAAAATTGCATCCAAGATTGGGAGGCTGGAAAGAGTGATCTAAGAAATCTCACATCCATCTACACCAAACTTAATGGTGCACAAATGATGGAATGTTTTTTAAAGTAGGTGAGGCATGAAAGAGCCCATAAATAGGCTACCAGGCCCAGGATTTTGGAGAGGTTCAATGCAACATTACCCCGCTCCAAAACAACACGGGAGCAAGCTGAGTGTCTTCATCTCTCCTCATCCTCTAAGACAGACAGAGTGAAAGGAGGCACATCGACCTCAGTAACACCAAAACTCTGCACAAAATTTATGGGACCCTGCACAGCGAGACAGTCTGGATGGTGCCAAATCCACCGTTTTTGCCTGCCCAGTTAGAAAACACCATTAGATTGCTTCAGTCAATTCATCAAAAAACAGGGGATTTGGGGAGCTTGTCTAATTTACAAGTCCTCAGGCCCACCATGGAGAGACTGTGTGGTTGGCTGGGGATGCCTCAGCGCCAAAACTGCAGCCAATGGCAAATTGTTCCTCTCTCTTCAGGTCAAACTGAAACCATTAGAGAGGAAGGGCAAGGCAGTAAAAGAACTGAGGTCAAAAGTGTTCCTGAGAAAATATGGCACTAACGAGCATCTGCTGGCCACGGAAACAGGGTTTTTTTTCTTCACGTCCTACCAACACATCCAACCAACACTACAAATGCTGAGTCATGTAGTTAATGGACATGGATCTTTTAAGAGCAGAACCTAATTTTCTCAGCTCAATGGACCCAGGGTGTAGACTCGGGCACAAAGACGAGTGTGGAGAAGGAAGAGGGGGGGGTTAGAGGGCATAAGGACTACATGGGAACTAATAATCCCCTCACAATAGTCTGCGCGTCTGGGTTCTGATCTGCACCACAGAAACTCTCTATGGTCTGGAACATTCCTTCAGACTCAGGTTTAGTTCCTCCTGGAGACAGACGCAGGTTGGCTCTTTATCCTAACTCCCCTGTCGAAGCCAATATTTCAGATCTCATATAGCTCATGGCAGGGGGCCAGCAGTCTAACTGCTTATCATTTGCCGAACAATTTTAGGCCACTATTATACGGAGTTCAATAAAGTGACCAAAGCAGTCCATTAAAATTCAAGGGAAGTTTTCTCGCCATATGTAAAGCAAGCATTAAGCTTCCCCTGAGGACCCTCTCTTAAAAGACTGTCTTGCTAATCTGTCTGGGTGCCAGATTTTCTCTCTGGCCTCAGGTATAAGGGAATTGGCTGTGTAAATCATTGTTCTTGCATATTTGTGGACAATATTCGAAGCTCCAGCCAAGCATGCCAAGAAAGTGTTTATGATGTTTTAGATTGCATGTCATTCCTGACTTACACTGTGAAGCTGTGGCCTCTGAAGACCGGACTGAAAAATAAATTCAAGCAACTTAGCCACTTAGCACTCACACATTCAAATTTGACTATAGCAAAGTGTAGATTTGATTTAAGACAATGATTCTTTTGACTGCTTTCAATCCTGCTGAATTCAGAAAACAGTGCGCTCAGTTATCTCTCTATTCAGGTAGCCATGTCAGCATTTCCTCACACCGCATGCAATGCCATGAATTGTTGATAGAACCAAAAGGTAACTCATTTGTCTTTTTACGTGACCAACTTCAATAGAGTGCCTAAGGAATGACATTTTGCTGTAGGCCAGTCCAGAAGTAATGCCGATCCTTTTCAAAAAGTCTGTAGGAATTTTTCAGTGGATTTTAAGTCTGTAGGAAAAAAATGAGCCCTGTGGTAAACAAATAATGATACTTGCATGTTGTTAATGTAGATAATTGCCACAAATGAACACCACTTTCAGGATTTTTTAGAGCCTATGTTTAGTCACTAAAGTAAAAAGCGGATCAGAATCACGTTTATTGGCCAAGTTCAACAAATAAGGAACAAGGAATTTTTTCCGGGTTGGCAATGCTCACAGTACAGGGGAGGGAAATAAGTTAGGGATAAGAAAAATAGAAAAAAAAGACAGACATAGACATGTAATTGTATTTACAAAAGGAAGAGATAGAGAATATATACAAATGTACAGTATGTAATTCAAAATATATATATATATATATATTATATATAATGACATACACTATGGTAATTTTTTCACTGTTTTTTTTGTCTGATTCAGCATGACGTATTGCTGTTGGAGAGGGCAGAGCCTGTCGGTGAAAGAATTCACTTTGATTGGCAGTTCAACTCATGGAACAAGAAGAGAAATGGAAATGAGGAAAGGAAATGACTAAAGTCAAGAACAAGTGAGATCGAAACAAAATCCTTGCATGAGGAAAGAATTTTTTATTTTTTTTTGCAGTTGAGCTCTTCAGCAGAAATGGTTCGCAATTGTTTGTTTTAATTTTCACCATGAATATCTTTTTTTCTTTCAACATCAGCTTGTGCTGTTAATAGGCCAACTGGCTAACTAGCATCTTGAATCTGTCTTGTTGGTGTGCTGGTTTCCCTTTGTGGATGGCAAATACAGACTATGGCTGCATGAGTTGATTTCTCCCATTCTGGTGCAGAACATACGTGTTCATGTGTCATGCTAGTTGACAGTTGGCTGCAGTCCTTGTGGCATTTTCATGTGCAACTTTTTGGCTGAGACAGAAGGGACACGAGGCGACGCAATAGTCGGCCCTCTTTGCCACCAGTTCTTTGATGGAAGTTTGGTGTGTCTGGGCCTTAAACTTTTTATTCAGTCTTGTTTTTCCAATGCAGCCTCTCAAACAGTGATACATGCTCAACAGAAATTTGGCCAAGTGGACCAGTTGGACGTCTAAGATTACTCATGGGGTGCTAGAGAAGAAAAAAATCTCTCCCTTCCCAATTAATCTAGTTATTTGATCAGCTTAAAGAATAGACACTAAAGAAAGGGTCACTGCAATGGAATCACAGAAAAACAAGTGAGCATGTCTCACAAGCATGGTTCGGGTTGAATGGATGATTTTGTTTTTTATGATCACATTTAAAGCCAGAACAACAGCATCATGGTTAGCAGGACCACAGCAGCACTTTGGTAAACATGTTGTAGAGCTATGTAAAACAGCGCTAATAAAGCCCTGCTTCTTTTTCTTGTCTGGTTGCTGCAGGTTAGATACGGCAGAGGTTGGGTGGAAACTTACTGTGATGCTCATTCTAAGTTGCTGTTTCCTTAAAAGGTAACATTTGAACTATAGAGAAGCTGTACTTTTTTGCCAAGGACACGTGGTTAAGAAACAATCATATCTAGTAATAACATGGGACACAGATCATAAAAAATCTGAGCTAGTGGAAACACACATTCCATGTCTGTTTCTGTTAGTAACATTTACTTCCACTGATGTTGAGTAACACAAACCTAGCTCGCTATCTACCACAGTGTCATGGATGAACGCAATGGAAACAGAAACAATCTAAACCCTCAGGTCTGAGACATCTCACATTTAGAGTTTGTGTAGACTGACTTTTGCCTGGACATAAGTGTTTAACATTTATAGATTATTGAACTTGCCGCTACCCTTTTGCCTTTGCTCATAAAGTGCTGAGCACAGTCGTCCTGCATGCATAGGAACAGACCAAGAAAGCACCAAACCACAAAAAGATGCAATCAATATGATGTTTAACAGGTTTGGTATGGCCTTAATAAAGTGCACAAAATGGATTTTTCATGGTCCTGTAAAGACTATGTATACCACTGCCATATGTACAAAATATTGCCCATATGCATGCAAAATCAATTTGTGTGCAGACATATTTTCAGACCACTAGGAACACTTTTTGCATCCCATTCCTTTTTTTCCAATGTGCAACTTGTAAGAGTTCTCGGCCATTTACACAGTCCCCTGCAATTCAGCACCAAATGTATCCTGTCTTTTCTCTTGCACTGAGTACACATTTGGGTATGTTTGTCATACTGTAGAAAGAGGGGAAATGTGTCCGCCAAACCACACTACTGGCCCATAGATAGGAATTTAGGAGCTAAATGGTCCAACGTTTTACTTACTCTTGTTACGTCCCTCTGTGATTTGCTGTATTTTTCCATATTTCTTCACTTTCACAGCATTTAATGCACTTAGGTGAAATTGCTTTTACTGCTCAGTTCAGAGATATTTAAAAATACAATTATCGTTCCTGACTAAACTGTAGTCTATGTAAATGTGTCATTATTATATTATTATTGCCACAAAACTTTCAACACAGGACTTTCCCTAGGAGACCTATGTTCAGAATAGTGTAAAACCAAGGATGGTTACCGGTACTCAATTCATTTCTAGCAAGCCCTTATTTCCCATTGTTTTTGGCTTACTTGAATGCATCACCTGACCTGGCATCTAAGGATCCACTCACACTTGGTGTGTTAAATTAGTCAAACAGGGAACCGCCATGTTTTTGGTTAAGTCTTAATTTTTATTGTTTGATAAATGAATGTATTGCCTCATTGATTTGGACTTAGTTTTTGTAATACCCTCTTCATTTTTGGGGAATGGTTGTTTGGGTTTAGTCATTTCATATGAATGCAAAAGGCAGACAAATCAGTTTAGCGTCACACAGCAACTCTCCTCACATTCTGCAAATCAGTCGACACCCAAAGAACCCTTGGACCATCACTCAAAAACAGCACTCAAAAGTACAACCCAATGCAGCAAGTTGGTCATAGTTACCATGGCGTTTGTGGGTGGCTATTTCAAGCTTATTTAATAGACGCAATAGTATCAACCAAAATGATCTTGTACAAAGTAGTATTGAAATGTCTCCTGCGCAGCCAGACAGATTTTCACGACTGTCCCCGGCGCAGAGCTCACATCTTTGCAGCATCTACAACCCATGCAGTCTGTGGTGCGGTGAAGTTGACCACGATGTATTTGATGGCTGTGCGACACACCACTCCATTCACATTATGGGTAAGGAATGAAGTATTCTATCACTTTAAGGGCACTTAAAGTCTTTAATGAATAGAGTGTCCCGGCAATGAGGTTTTGCTGAAAGCCAACCTGGAAGCTAACAATTCCCTGGTTCCTTCAACAAAAAGCCAATGGGATTTTTCCATCGGATTTTTGGACCACTGCACAAAATAAACTCTGTCGTAAACAAACTTTTATGAGTGGGCACTAATTTGTTGGATATCATACGAACCATTGTATGTGCTTTTCCTAAAATATCATACGCACTGCTGAACGAGGATGTGATGCTAAGCACGATTATGTAGAAAATACCAAGAAATTAAATGAAATGTGAGTAAAGGGGATGTAGGCTTCTTGCGCCCTTTCTATGCCTGGTCCTAACTAATTTAACCAGCTTTCATGGGGGTCCAGGAAGACCTACCAGGATGCTTGGGCCAGAGAGACCAATTGTTTAAGTATGGCGACCCACCCTATTCAGCCCTAATCTACTTAGATTGTACCAGAGATATATTATATTTAAATGTGACACTGAATGCTTGGAAAAAAAATCACATTGGAAGCAAAGGAGGCTCTTCACTCAAAGAGCCTGTGTTCTCACGAAGATCAGGATGGGAATGAGAGACACAGTTCTTATGTGCCTTTTCCCAGAGCCTCTCATCCCTCTACAGGCCAAGTCTACTGCCAAGAGAAGTTCCAGGTGGTCTCCAGGCCGCCTTTGATCCTCACCAACAAGGGTCCCTTGGACAGATCAGTCAGTGTAATCACTTGTGTTTCAGAGTGCTCGGGGGAAACAGTACTGCTCCATTTCCCTTTCATGGCATGACCTCAACAGTGGCAGCCATAGCCTTGAGGTGACACAGACCTCTGTCCAAATAGGCTTCTCTGTTGTCCCTATCTAATTGAAAGGGCAGCAGATAAACGTTAGAGACAAGCTGCCTTGGTGAGGCACAGAAAAACAAGCAGCGAGAGGAGAGAGGGGTGGCGTTGCCCACCTCCGGTGAACACTATTTCGATTCAAGTGGGGAAGATTGCTGGCGAAAAGCACTGTGGCACACAGCCCGCCTGAAACTTGCCATGCAACACTTATTTTTAGTTGACCCTTCAAGTTTACATCATGGCCAAACCAAGTCCAGTTACTGACACTCAAAGTGTTGTAGAGGTTCAAACCGTGTTTGCACGAACACCCTGCGTTGGCAAGGTGTAGCTGGTGCTGCGGACCAGCTGCACAGACACTGTGCAAAGAGGGCCCTGAACTCCATGGCAGCTCATCTTTGGACTCTGGAGCGAGAGGAGCGTGTTTGTCTTGGATGAACTAGAGACAGACCTGCTGCCAGCTTCTTTGAGCAAGTGCTCGAGCAGCAACCAAGTGGGTTTGGTACATAAAGATTGCGGGCGGGGGAGCATTCTTGCATTTCACTTAAGATTAGTATTAAGTTTCTGAGAAACGCTTGACACACATATTTATTTTATCGCAACATATATTGCGATTATTTTATTGTTCTGTTAAACACCATGGGATAGGTTGTATTCTTGCTCTCTTTGTGCATTTTATTTGACATTTCATGCCACAAGGAAGAAAAGACAGGCTTCAACTATACTCGTCTCTGTCTTTAAGAGTGCACGAGTACTCTTCGTTGATGCTCCGTTGCCATGGAAACTGTAAGACACAAGCCTGTCTCTGTTAAGTCAGTCATGCGCTGTGGTTTACCGTTATAGAGGCCCTTACCGTTGTCCCATTAAAATCCCTTCAAACTGTGGTTATTTAGACCTTTTAGGCCTATTTCCCAGTAATAGTTCCCATATGTTTCTCAAGAGATATCAATCTTATCAGGCAAAGTACTAACCAAAAGTAAAAAAAAAAAAAAAACATATTTCAGGTAACCAAAGTTCTTGTAAAACCCCATATTTCCATAAACCACATTAACTTATTACCTTCACCTTGAGGCATGACTGTGGGATTGCCAAGACATTTTTCTTCCTTTTTTACTTACCTTCAGAGGTTGTTCAGAGTTGCATATCAATTATAATGAAGTGATCATGCATGCATTTCCATTAAGTGAGAAATGTCCACGTTAAAATTTGTAAACCTTTTTCTATAGGTTCTGTTGAGATCCTCGGTGACATGAGATAATAGTAAATACTTTGCCTTGACACTTATATTACAACTCAAACTGAAGGTAAATGACTTTTCACATGGAAACTGACCTGAATCAGTGAATCTGCAGCCTGCAATGAACACACTTACAAATACATTTTTACCTTATTGTGGCTTATCTCAACCCAAAATGGTAGTTTACATGCCACAGATTAGCACTCATAAACACCATTCATTAGCAGGCTCTGAGAACGCCTCCCAAGGGTCCTTGCCAACAGATTATGCTGTGATTTATGTGGTGTGAAACTCGTGGCCGCGACAAGCTGTGAACTAAATAAGTGGAAGATTAAGGTCTGGTGAAAATAAACACAGAGGATATTGCGCATTAGTGAAACCTGTTCTGTTGAAAAACAACATATTCCATCACTTCATCTCCAGCTGGGGTTTTCCGGGATTGGTTTTCATTTGTTTCGTGATTCATGGTTCTCACTTCTCGTCATTCCCTCTTTTGCCTTTTTGTAATTTAAAATCTGTCTAATCCCCTCTTAAAACTGGCAATAGTATATCTATTTATAAATTAGGTGCAGGTGCTATCTGAAGACAGGAGCTCCTGGGGAGAGTGTTCAGTTCTTTGAGATGAGAGATAGTGGCTTCAGGGACACAAGAGTCTTGTATTTGTAATAAAGACAGCAGTGTTTACAAATGTCCTCAAACCTAAATTTAGAGACTAGTTGGAGAAATTTCACTGATGCTGCAACATCAGAGATTTTTGTCAACTAAAGGGTTTATTGTATTTGCCATGACATTCTCTAAAAGTCAGTCCACCACTTTATTCCAGGAATATCTTAACAACAAATAGATTCTGTCTTTCACGGATTGCCTTGAAATTTTGTACAGATACTCAGGTTGTCCAAAAGATGTGCTAGAAAAATTGCTGAAAATTTCTATCTATCTATCTATCTATCTATCTATCTATCTATCTATCTATCTGTCTATCTATCTATCTATCTATCTATCTATCTATCTATCTATCTATTTTTTATGTAACATAATTTTAAATCTAGAACGATAATAATAATTAAAGATATAGTTTTGTAGACATTTCTTTCTATTTTTTTTTTAACAAGTTGAAGTTTCTGAGACAAAAACAAACAAAAACAAAACAATTTGCTCAGGTTTCAAAGGTTCAAATAGCTTGTGACAGGAGTCTGAGTGCAGTGAAGAGAAAACTGATGTCGATCCAGGTTTATAAGGGTTAAAAGCTGCATGTTTGCACTGTCTTATTGAGCATGTTAGCATGTTGATGTTGGCATGTAGCTCAAAGCACCTCTGCACCTAAGGACTGTAGACTGTCTTGTTTCCACCTAAAGAGCTTGAATGTATTTCCGAATTATCACACCTTTGTTGCAGCAGTGAACCTGTCTAAATACAGTAAAACTTGATGAAAGGGCTCATGACCCAACAGTGACCACCAGCCTTCAGCACTTCAGTAGCCCATCAGTTAAACCACGAGACAGAAATGGAAGCTTTCTTATGCAGCTGCTCTCAACAGTGAGGATATAAGGAGGAGCGACCTTCAGGCCTTTGACAATTTTTCTCTTTTTGTTTAGTCAGGCCGGCTGCAGGCTGTGCTCTGTCATCTAGCTGGTGTTCCAATTTTGATTTAAAGCAGAGACTCGGCAAGTAAGCCAGGCTGAAATACTATGCTCACACACACATGCGCACATTCACATGAACAGCTATGGGGGACATCAGCACACTGCTACTGACGCATGAAGCAGCATCTGTCACACTAACCCAATTTTACAAACTTGTGTACCTTTACCCACTGAAATCCTCTGCTTCTGGTGCTTCTCACCAAGACAGAGGGCATGAGGGGTGGGCAAAAGTTTTTAAAGCAAATATTTATAAGTCCTGCCACATCTTATTATATCCTCACCAAGCAACAGTGGGGACGTAGCTTAATTACATTGTTTATGATGAAACATTGGTTTTACAGCATACTGTAAATTTTTGACAGTTGTAAGCTTGTTAGAATTTCATTGTTTTCCATTACAGAAATCCCCTTTTTATCCCTGTTTATTGTGTTTTCTATTAAATTCTAATTCTTGTGGAAGATTTTCCAAGTGTTACTCTAGGTCTATTCCCTATTTTGAAGTTAAAACATTTCTTCTTTTGATGCTTTTCATACCATTAATCACTTTGAAAGAATGTTTCAGTTTTTCAGAAAGTGGACATCTCATTATTTATTTCATTTTGAAATGAGCCTCTTTAGCAGAATATGTAAAATCTGCAAGACACATGCTGGGATTGAAGTATCAATCTGCAATAGCCTTATCAAACACAGGTGTTCTGGTGCTAACTGTTGACGTCGCACTCCCTTCAACTCCTGAGCTGTCAGTCTTAAATGGGGAAGACTGATTAGCTGAAAGAGTATCTGCCTGAAAGATGAATACAGTGGATTCAGAGGTTGGCTTTTAGACAGAAACTAACAAGCTCTACCTGTGATGCTCCATGGCTAGAATACCAAAGAGAGGAGGCAATTGGGGAAATTTTCACATCATCTGTCAAGTGTTCTCACTCCAGCATCTTGATTGTAAGCCAAAGAACATGAAGTTCCTCTGTTTTCAACCTTTCTTCTGTTATATTGCACTATAAAATCTAATAGAATCACGTGTCATGATAAAAACCTGCTCCTTTAATATGCTATTTATTGTAGTGGTTTCATTTAGAGCTGTTTTTGTTTTTTTGTAATTTTATATCTGTATGAGCAATGGACAGAAAGAAAAACTGCTGGAGCATTATGACAAAAACCTACTGGATTGGTACAGAAGTGTTTTCATATTGTTGAGTGTCTTTTTGTTTAAGCAGCACATGTATCCTGTCATGAGTTTTATTGGTTTAAAATTGCTTGTAAGCTTCGCTCAAGTCTGGTGTTTTTCCTGCAGCTGAGGACATCAATCATAAATTGTGGTCACTGTGTCACAGATTTTAGATGGATGGTCTGTCCATGTCCTGTTGCATTCCTGCATGTAAATTCTGATTAATGCTTGCCCAATCAATTAGGCTTCTTCGTTGTGGCAGTGCTTTGCCTAACGGCGCGCTTTCATGCAAATCAAGGTCGCATGAAGTTCAGCCAACCTGTTGGTTCAGCAGCTGTAAAACGCACAACCGCTGGATACAGATGTGAGGACAGACAAAATATACTCTGCAGTCATTCTGATGACAGAATGACTGAGACTACGTTCTGTAAACTGTGTTTAGTGTGTCTTCTAATTGAAGAGGTTAACTAGCGGTGGCTTTTTATGAGGGGAAACTAAATGTCCTAAGGGCAACACAAAAATCATTTTTGTTGCGGTCATTGGCTACAAATGATTCAACCAGTGCTGAGAATAAGAGTTTCAAACAAGCTGTTATAAAGATGTATTGGATCTGAAGCCACTACATGTAGGCATGATCATTTTTTGAGTGTTAAAGGCATTTAACAGAGTGCACCAGGTGCAAAAAGATACAGACAGATAACTACTACCTGCAGACCTGCAGTTGTGAAAGGTTTGCCAAACCAGAAGGTTCTGTTCAGTGCCGTACCGAGGCAAGCTTCTAACTATTTCATCGGGCCAACTCACAGCCCAAGGGTGGGTCCGGTGGCTCAGGTAAGCTCGTTAGAAAATATTGCAAGTTTCGGGCAGGCAGGTCATTAAGCGACAAAGCAGCGTTCTAAGTTATTTATAGGTTTATTGGGCAATTATACAACTTCCACCTTCTCTTCCCCTCTCAAGTTCTCACTCTCCGTCTCTTTCACTCAACAAGCAGCAAGCAGCTTTATCACCAGTGCTGCTGCGTTCAGTTTCCTGTTATTTGGTTTTTGACGGTGAAAATCTTATGAAATCCGACAAGTTTAAATCTTCCCAGTCTTAATGTCTGGTAAAAACATTTCCCTCTCCAATAGTTAAGGCCGAACATTTTGCCCTAACTGTGAGACAGTCCCTCTCTGCCATTTCCCTTATGTTTGATTTTTTTTTTTTTGTCAAAAAAGGGGGCAATAGGGCCCATAGGTAGCTGCATGTTGCCTATAGGAAGATCCACCACTGTTTGTGTTAAGCATTATATTGTCAGTGATTAAATTTAAATGTGAAGATGGTGAGAATTTGGAAGGGTCCGCAATCTCGGTCTGCTACAGTTTGGGCTTAAATAGTATTGGCTTGAAATAGAAGAGATTTAACAGTATTTGTTTCTCTCCTGTCTGCATAAATATGATTTGTTGGATGGACTTTTCTATTGTAAATGTAGATTTCAGAATGGAAGAAAGATTTAGACTCTAAACAGTTTCCTTTAGGTTTTTTTCTGCTTGGATTTCAGCTTTAAGAGGAGGGAAAATACTTCTGATTTCAAAAATCATTTATTGCAGCGGATTGCTGATGCAGTCAGTTCCAATTTCATCTGTATGAAAATGAACAGAGAACATTCCTCGGTCTCCCTGCTGTATAAACTGAAAACTGGATGGCGCCTCTCCAGACCGGAGTCTCTACGAACTTGCCTACCTTGGCTCTGAGCCACACTTGTGTAACATAGCGTACACACTGTAAAGGCAGCATCATCACAGGCAGAAAAAACTTGGCCTTTTGTGCCTTTTGGTGTCAAATCGGCCTGCAGAAGTCATGTATCAGTTCTGTGTAAATGAAAATCATGTTGTCCTGGGAGTCTTTTTCTCTTTTGGAAATCAGCTTAGAGCCTAACAAATTTTCATCCCAATTCGTCGAATATCACCGCTGTGAAATTCGTGAATATAGGGCAACATTAAACTATCTGTTCTGCTTATTATCAGTGATGTGTATTTGTATCTTTGATTTGGCTATTTTTACATTTCATAAGCTGGGTCATAATTACCAACCAGGACTTGGAGGTTACGTCCTTGGCATGTTTAGCTCAACAAAAAAATAAAGGATTCAATATGTCCCCATCAGAACTATATTTCTTGAAGTGTGGAAATGGCTTTGAACAAGCATTTTTACATCTTTTTGCAGGAAAAAAAACAAACAGAAAAAAATACATAATTGATCGGCTCACTGAGCAAACAAAAAAGAAAAATCATCTTCTGGTGAACTCTGAAACTCTTTATTTATAAAATCCCTGGCACTGCTCTGATCATGAATTATTTGTCTTGCCTTATTTTAGCCAAAACACATTTATTTAAACACCAGGGCTTTCTTATCGTGCAAAACACATTTCTCTTTCAGATCTTAAGCCATTTATGACCTTTATTATTTACTTCTAACTGCAGACAGCAGCCTCCCAGGTAATGAAGGGCTTACGTCAGCGAGGCAGACCATGTGAACCCAGCAGGGGATGAGCAACTGACAATAGAAACTGTATTGCACCCTCTTCTGGAATAAAAATAGCATAGCAATGCAACTCATGAAGAGCAGTAATTTATCTCTAGATTCTATTACATTTCTCCTTTTCCCTCCAACATAGACAACTTGACAGCTGGTCTATTTAGACTAATGCATTTTATCTCTCAGCCTGGATCTATCTATACATCTATCTGTTATGCCTTAATGTACTGTAGCTGTAACTGTACATACATTTAATTTTAAAATACGTCCTAAAATTAGGACACGAATATTACTTTAGATTCACATACATAAATTACTGATTAATTTTATTTAAGGTATTTTATATAGTATATTTACAAAAGAGATTTAAAAAAATAACTAAATTAAAAATATTTTGTAAATATGAAAACATGAAAATAAGAACAAGCATTCAGAGGAAAAAAAGTATCTTCTTTCAGGTGATTCGGGGTTAAAAGAAAAGTTAATTTTTCTAAAAGCTAGATACTTCCTTTCTTTCTTTTTTTCTCCTTTTTTTGTCGCTGTCGCTCAGCCGATGACGTCCTTCCTGTTTCGCCGTATCAACACGTGTGCGGTGTTCAGTCTGGAGCTGAAGGGAATAACAGCAGCTAAACCTCAGCTTTCAAACACCTTGGTGTGGTGTCTTCATTTTTTGTCGGGGGAAGGCTTTGCCGACTAAGCGGTCAAAATGGTGAAGCCTCGGTTCAAGGGGAAAAGCTCGATAAACCCCTCTTCGTCCAGCAGCAACCCCGGTGAGCTGAGCTAACCCACATTAGCCACACCGTTTGTTTACAGCTAACGCTAATTGTTGCTAGTTTGGTGATACTGTGTTATGGAAAAGACATTTTAGTATTATTTTCCCTTGTTAAATTATCTTAGTCACTGACTTTAAGTGTGCAATATGTCAAAATGAAATTCATATTTCGGGTTGATGTAACTTCAACTAAACCCTGGCCCCTTTTATAACGTGTCGGGTGAAAGTGTTTAAACTACTTATTCTTAACATCTGCAAAACAGCTGCTGATATTAGATGGTCTAAGGATGTCTATCGGTGCAGTTCTATATTTGAAAAGCGAACTGTGTTGAACAAATGGTTAAAATAACTGTACATGTATGTAACAGATCGACCCAAAGGTGCTGGAGGGAACAACATGAGGGACCGAGCCACTATCAAGCGTCTGAATATGTACAGACAAAAGCAGAGATGGTAATTTATTTCAAAGATTTGCATTATTCTTATGAGCTACTTATTGGCTGTTTTTCTAAGTGGCATAATTAAATAACAGGTGCACACTGATAAGTATCTTGTGTTCCCAGTAATGACCGTGGGAAAGTTATCAAACCTCTGCAGTTCCAGTCCACAGTGGCTCCGGGGACTGTAGCCAGAGTGGAACCCAACATCAAATGGTTTGGTAAGTGTATTTTTGTGTATGTTATATATGTTTTTGGCAACATCTGCTGTGGTAGTCGTGAGTATATTGTGTTTTCGATGTCTTTCTTAAATGTGGAACTAACGTGGTACATTATTATAACAGGAATAACTGCTTTGAAAGGGTAGAACTAGTAGATGAGTGCAGAACATGTATGAAATATTTCTTAATGGGTTATTGATTATTGTGTTCAAGTTTGGTGAAAAAGACGACAAGACTGAGAGGATGTTTTTTTTTTCCTGCATTATGAACTTTGAAACCTTAATATGTTCCTACTTCTGTCAGACTCATTTATGCTTGAAGTAGTTTGGGTACTGGACACTATTTACTACTTATTGATAGGCATTTTAAGTGTTTGTAAGCTTGACATCTCAAACTTTTTTTTAAAAATGTATTTATCTATTAATATTATTAAGTGCAAAGGGCAGTACAAAAAATAATAACAAAAACAGAGTATTGACAGGTAATGCATACAGAGCAGCAGAAAGCCATGCGCAGCGAAAGTGAATCTTACCACTGTGGGAAACAATGTGACAGATAAACAGAGTTTTTTTTATTCATTTAAAATATTACAGCTTATTTCCATAGCAGTGTGTTAGAATCATCACTAACCATATTACTGTTCGTTGACTTTAGCAAGATGTTACAATAGATATTAGGTGCTTGCCATTAAAGTGTAAAACAATACTAACAGTACTGCATCACTAGAGTTCTGTAGATTTATCAGGTTTGATAGAATTCAGAACGGCCGCTGCAAGAGGAACGGTCTGATGGTGGACATGAGGGCTGTCACTTTCTCAAAAAAAAAAAAAAAAAAACATTAATTCCAATGCAATTCATTTAGCCTGACCCCAAAAGCCTTTGTAGAATTGACATTGTATCATTGATTCATGTTGCCTCAGCTGTTTCACTTTAGTGATGAGCTCATTTTACTTTGAGTGAATTGGGTTTTTATATTTGTGGCATCAAATCCAAAACAGGGTACCCGTGTTACTCCTCAGATGGTTTTGATGTCAAGATTATTCGTTTAGCACAATTCGTTTGTCCTCTGCAGTTTGTGTTAGCAGCAGCGTAGTGCACTGATATGGCAGAAGGGCACGCACTTACACGGACCTTTTAGGAACACCTATGGTAGAAATATATACAAATGAATACATTAGAGTATTTATTCTTTGACCACCAATCGACACCTTAACCTGTTAAGTGAATACATCAGTTTTTCATTGCAACGATGGCAGATGTTGAAAGACAGATGACATTATAATCTTATGTTATATTCACGTGTGCACTTTTAATTATTAAGTTAGAGTACACCTGATATGACTAATCAGAGAGTGTGAAAGGAAACTAAACTAATAAGACAAAGAGTTGCAATTGTGATTAAAAAATATGAAGTCTGAACTCAAGATGCCACACTCACAATCTGCATCTACATGTTCTGTATTTCAGCAAATACCCGCGTGATCAAGCAGTCGTCCCTTCAAAAGTTCCAAGAGGAGATGGGCGCAGTACAGAAAGATCCATATCGAGTGGTGATGAGACAAAGCAAACTCCCCATGTCCCTCTTGCATGACAGAGTCAAAGCCCATGTGAGTATAGAGCTCAGAAAGCTCTTTTTAAAAGAAAGAACGATTTCTGTTTTTTTTGTCCTGTGCTGTTTGTGTAATGGTGTGTGTCAGGGAGGCTCTTATGAGGGGATGTGGATTGTTAGTGTGAATTATCACCTTTTATACATTTTATGATGCGTATACTGGCATATCAAGCTAGTAACGTTTTTACCTGACTAATATTATTCGGAGCAGGGGGAAACCATGGCTCTGTTTCCCTCAGTGGCTTATTTCTCGGGATTTTATGAGGTGAGACGAACATGAGGCCTCACTTTAATCCTCATTCAATTCTCACTCTGCCCCTCTGTGACCCTGAGTGCACGAGCGCTTTGTTTGGCTTGGAAGAGTTTCACTCTGCCAGGCTTTAACTTTTTCCACCCCATAACCAACACAATTCTGAATAACATCAAGTTCTTCTTGTTCTCTTTCAACACGGTGGGTCTTTAGTTTATTTTTTTCTGCACACTGGAGTCCCTCATTGAGACTTTCCTCAGAGTTACTGATACTGTGTTTCCTTAACATTTGTGTCTCATTATTGATTGACAAGTGGCCATAAAAGCACCTGTCATATTGTAGTTCTCATATTATCATTCATCACATTTGTATTATTTTCCATGGAGACACCATTATCTACTAATGTGCTTTTAGCCAATTCATGACCTTGATAAAACACTTATGAAGTAAAGAAAACGCTCTTAAACCTGGATGTCTGGCTGCTGATTAACTAGTGGAATGATCTTTTTCCAAATGTCAGATGAGTTAAACCAGAGTTTGCGGTTTGGGAAGGGAAATGCTTTTTCAAAGAACTGGGGAGTCCTGTTGAGGATCTTGGCAGATTATCAGGCAACCTGAAGCCTTAAACATCATTGTTTCTGACAAACCCCATAAACTGTTTGTCCCCCCCAACCCCACCTTTATGGCTGTGTTGCAACAGAGGTATGTCTCGTGATTAAAATCACTGGAAGTGCTGGCTCAGGTTTGGCTCTTTTACTGGCTTACTTAATGCATATTTGGGTGTTCTGTTTACTGTATGCATTAGTTTTGTGATTCTGTCTGAAACCCCTGGAAGGACTGCATCGCTTTGACTGGATCAAAAATTGGTTGTAAAACAGACGAAAAAACGATCTTCCTGTTCGTTTTTTCTCCATTCATGCTGATGTGAAGATGTTGCCCAAACCTTAACAGTCATAACAGATTCACACTGATCATTCTCTCTCCATGTTATATCCATATCAACTGATACACTAGTATCTCTGTGCTATTTTATTATAAACATAATCCTTTATTATGTTTTTTTCCATCTGAATGAAGTATCTCTCGTCCGAGTTGTAAAATCTAATCTTGCCTGATATCAGACAGAATTGTAAACCAGTTACACTCTGCTTCCATCTTCAGTCTGACATTACATCTACTCTAACTGATTTCTGATAACTGAAGGTTTTGATTTTTCCTAACCAGTCACCAGAGCCCAACCTATTTGCCCAAATGTAACGGGATTTTAAGTCCACACTGATGCGTAGCCATGCCAACATACTGGTTTAGCTTGAGTTTTTAAGGTCCAGTGTGTAGGATTTAATGGCATCTCGCTTTGTGGATGCAGAATTGAAACTTCTTCAATTTGCCAAGCTTGTAGGAGAGCAACGCTTGCTAATGCAAAAATGTCTGGAGTCTATGTTTGATTTGTCTTACTGGGCTACTGTAGAACAAGTTGGTAGACTCCATTGAAGAGGACCCACTCCATATGTAGATACAAATGGCTCATTCAAAGGTTACACAAACACAACAATTCTTATTTTCAGGTGATTATTCATAAATTAAAACATAGTTATGAATATTGTATTCCATTTCTGCCAATAGATGACCCTAAATCTTACACAGGGGACCTTTCGGGCAACATTCAGAGACGTGTCAATTTAGAACCGCCTCGACAGCAGAGTCTATATTGTCTGTAGCCACTGTCATTGCTGTTATAACTCCTTAGTGGTGCCAGCACAATGCTTGACATAGTATGACAATGTCATTTGTCTTGCTCATTGCACGGTTTGACTTATTGTTTGCCCCCCCCCCCCATTAGATCGATGGATTGTCAACTGAGAAACTCCTGGTTCATGTCAAGGTTTCAGGCAAATCATTTCAGTTGAGTGGGCAGATTCAAAGGTCTGGGCCCAGAAATAGTCTAATCTGTTTTTTTTTTTACACCTGCAGAACTCTAAGGTGCACATTCTAGACACGGAGGGTTTTGAGACCACATTTGGGCCCAAGGCTCAGAGGAAGAGGCCCAGTCTCGTGGTGGGGGATATGAAGGACCTCATCGAACAGGCAGAGGCCTCGGCCCTGACCTATGATGCAAACAAGGACAAAGACCTGGTGACTGAGGACACAGGGGTCAGGTAAGACCCTCAGAAGAATTTATAATCAGTCCACTCTACTGGATACTCTACCTGAATAGCAGCATAGTTACTGAATTTTAATATTTAAAAAGACAGACATACTCATTTTTTTATCCTCATTTTTGCAACAGGGAGGAAGTGCGTGAGGAAATTTTCAAAAAGGGTCAGTCCAAGAGGATCTGGGGAGAACTGTACAAGGTATCGTTTCCATACTCCTCTCAGCACTATGTATTGTGTTAATGTAGAGTTGGGACACTGAAGTGTTGGCGGGTTATTCCACACTCCTGACGGTTTTATTGTAACAGGTGATCGACTCATCTGATGTCATCATCCAAGTGCTGGATGCCCGTGACCCCAATGGAACGCGCTCCAAGAGCATAGAGGCGTATTTGAAGAAGGAGAAATCCTGGAAACATCTCATCTTTGTTCTAAACAAGTGTGACCTCATCCCCACCTGGGTCACGGTAAGAAAATCTACAGCATTGTCATGTCTGGTTACCCATTAGATTGGGAGTGATTGTGTCTGTCTTTTTATAATATTCATTTGTGTGTGTCTCTTTGTCTCGACTTATTCCTGAACCAGAAACGGTGGGTAGCAGTTTTGTCCCAAGAGTACCCCACTCTGGCTTTCCATGCCAGCCTCACCAACTCATTTGGAAAAGGCTCTCTCATCCAGCTGCTCAGGCAGTTTGGCAAGGTAAGCACATGCCTAAAATTCAAAATATCTGGTGCTGTAAAACAATGTTTCAGTGCAGGTAAAAACAATTTGGTGAGTGGAATTTTAAAAGTTTCATGCACCAGTGCACGTACCCTGTAGCCCTGATTTAATGTGCAAAAGAACTATTGCTTTGCTGCTTGATTCAAGGCTTCGGTTTTTGAAATTGTGCCCTCTTTTGATTTACGAGTGTACAATTGTTATTTATAGATCTCATTATGAAAACAAAAATACTTATTATATTGTCGGAGTGCTCAGGGTCCAATTGTCTGTTTCTCATTATTTTGCCCATCGCAAAAGCAAGTCGTATACTGTATGGATGGAAATGGTTTACACAGTGTATTAAATAAAATAACACTTCATTAATACCACACTTGGGAAATTCACACGATACAGCAGTTCAAGAGTCAAAAGCAGAAAACAATTCAAAAAAAGTCATTTGAGTATGAGTACAAGAAAAGGATAAAATATTACCAAATACAAATGAGATAAAATATAAAAATAAAATGAGATAAAAACTGTACAGACACCATATACAACATTGATTCATGAAGGAGTATTCATTGTTTTGATTTTACTGTCATCCCGATCCATTCAATCTTAGATGCTGTGTAAATGAAAGAAGAGATCACAGCTCCTAAGTAAAAGCCATGTTTATATCAAAGCTTTTGTACTTTTTATCCTTACACGCATAAACATGAACAGTATTTTTTTAGTAACATTATAATATGTTCGTGACAAAAGCACATACAGCCAGCAGCAGTAGCGACCCACCATCTGACACTGACACACTGTGAGGAGGGAGGACGGAGACCGACACACGTGTTGGCAGCCGTGGGAATGTAAATGAGCTGGGCTCATGGACAGAGGGCTGTTGTTAGTGAATGCCGTATTAAGCGAACTGCCGACAGCTTTTAACTGACTTGACCAGCAGACTTCGAGACAGGCTGATGTAACGGGTGACGTGTCTTATATTTTAAAATCAGCCACTGGCGGCTTGACAAGTTGAGCTGCAGTTGACACCATCAGACGGTTTGAGTCAGGATGAGATGGGCCAGTTCACACTGCTGCAACTTTTATCCACAACTTTCTAAAACGGTGTCGTCTCGCCGCATAACTGTGGTCTGAACTTGGCTTAAGAGATCTGAAAAGTCAAGAAATCAAAAGGGTTTAATATTTTATCTGGAATGTTCTTGTCTGATTTAATATTGTGATTTGAAGAGGTTTTATGCAAAAGATTAAAATAAACTTCTATGTTTGTTTTTTTTTTTTTATCCCTGTAAAAAGTTTTTGTCTGTTGGATGATGTTCACCAAAAATTCAGGAGATAAGGTGAAAAACCTGTTCCAAAACAGCCTTCAGAGTTTACCTCCTGAGACAAAAATGAAGGATGGTTATATTCTCTTGTTTTAAAAGGATTTGTGATTATCTTGTTTACATAAAAAAAAAATCCTTTTAAAGATATCCTTTGGTATGTGTTTTGAACAAACTACATTGTAGTTCTGGAGTGATGACAAGTTCACTTGGTTTATTGCTAAAGGCAGTAGAGCCCCATCTAAAATTACTGCCGTGAACTGGAACAGACTGAGGTTGTTGTTTAGGAAATGCAGCATTCTGACTTTATTTTTTGGCCTCCCACAGCTCCACACAGACAAGAAACAGATAAGTGTGGGTTTCATTGGCTACCCTAACGTGGGAAAGAGCTCAGTCATCAATACACTGCGGTCTAAGAAGGTCTGCAACGTGGCACCGCTTGCTGGAGAAACAAAGGTGAGGTTCATGGGTCGTCTCGACCATGCAAATCAAATTTAGACCTGTGACAATCAACGTGCAGCGGAGGAAGTATTCAGGTCCTTTATTTAAGTAAAAGTATCAATACCATACTTTAAAAAAATACTCTGTTACTTGTGAACGTCCTGCATTGAAAAAAACAACAATTTAACAAATCATCAAAAGGAAAAGCAACAGGTCTGCATATTTGAGAAGGTGAAATCATGAAATGTTTTTCCATGAAAAATTGTTTTAATATTATCAAAATAGTTGCTAATTCATTTTCTAATCAATTGACTATTTCAGCTGCACTTGTAGATCTTATGGTTTGTGTGCAAACGTCTTTCTTTGTAAAGTCACTAGTAACTAAAGTTGACGTAGTATTTATTTATGTTTTAAGTATAGTGGAGTAGAAGTAGAAAGTGGCATTAGATTAAAATATTCAAGTACAATGAAATATCTTAAATTAGTACTTAAGCACAGTACTTGTACCTACAAATTAAACCACTGGCAATGTGACAATGGAAAGTCCATCTAGTCATTATTACAAGGGACGGTCCTGTAAAAAGAAATTCTTTTAAAAGAAAGTTTTAAAATGTGAATTTCAGAAGTTGCGGATTTACACAGAAGACAGTATAAAGACCTACAATATAGAATATTAAAAGAAAAGATCTGAGTAGTACATAAGCACTGCTAATAAAGTGAGAATGGGAGCAGAGAGGGGAATGGTGCTTTTGTGTGTAGTGTGAAAAGGAGCTTTGATTTAGTGGTAAGGTAATGTGAGGTGAAATGATGCATGTTCCTCTTCTTAACTTGTAATTGTGAATAGCTGCAACAACAGAAGTCGCTGCACTCCGAGTTCTTAACTATATAACTAAAAATCTAAGTGAAGTTTGGGCCAAGAGAAAGAACAACCATTTTTATCCTTAATTTCCTCTCTCTGGAGCTGCTTATCCAGTTTGGACACAAACAAGGGTCTGAAAACCCCAATGTCCACAGCAGGGTCAAGGGGAAAGATCTTATCTTTACTTTTCCGTGCTTGGCAAAGCTGTGAACTTGGACCACAAGAGAGGGGAGATTTTTTTTTTTTTTTTTTTTTTTGCACACCGAGCCAATGAATCTGATGGGTCTGTAGCCAGCACACCTTTATTACTCACCTCGCTCTTTGATTCTCACCACATAACCATAATCAGCCAAACAAGCTCATGATCCACAGAAATGCAGAGACCCTCATTCCTCCTTTTGTTAGAATAGGTGTGTGTTTTTGTTTACACAGAAAGTTACATTACAATCCCTCAGATGAAATCATGAACTGGAGAAATTGTAGCATGTGGAGAAACGAAAGGGAGCCGTTCTCACAGTTCTTCGTCAGATTTAAAACAGTCTTTGCTTTTCCAAAAGATTTTTTAAATATTTTGCTTCCCCACTCATCATAGTTGACTTGACCATATAAACAGCATTAATCTCATTCATTCTTTAGGTGTGGCAGTATATCACTTTGATGAGGCGCATCTTCCTCATTGACTGTCCTGGTGTTGTCTACCCTTCAGAAGACAGTGAAACTGATATTGTCTTGAAAGGAGTGGTAAGCATTGCTCTCATTTTTTTCTTTTATGTTCCAAGATTTTGTAATATCATCCTTGCATGCTTCAGCTACCACCCCAATAGTCTGCTTGCCATATTATTGTCTTATTATCACTTTGTGTCTGTAGGTCTTTTTATTGCTATGTCTAAATGTGCTGCTTAGTATACATTTATATATTTCTTACTATGTTTCTTTTCATTTAGTTATTATTCTAGAATTCAGATTATTTTATATCTTAAGTTGCTCGTACTTTGATTTTATGCTTGTACTATATTTCAATGTGCAGGACTTTAGGAACACTATCAGCAGCATCTGAAAAACGGCAATATCACATTTTAGACATAATGTTCCAGCAAATGTTAATGTGGATTTCTTAGCAGCTCGAGCACCTGGTGTGCCATGAACAAAGAAATGCAAGTAAAATCCTGCTGCTAATACCCAGCTGTTAAAAAAAAAATGCCATAATCAGCTCTGATTCTGATCCCCTAAAGTCTTATCCATGATCGTAGGTTTAATACATGGGACACACAGGCCCCCTAACTGAATGATTGCAGGTTCACATCTTCAATTGCATGCCTTTTTTTTCCCCCTTCCTCATAAAGGTTCAAGTGGAGAAGATCAGGAACCCAGAGGAGCACATTGGGGCAGTACTGGAGCGGGCCAAGCCAGAATACATTCAGAAGACCTACCGCGTCCCCACGTGGAACTCTGCTGAAGACTTCCTTGAGAAGCTTGCATTTCGCACTGGGAAACTTCTGAAGGTCTGATTGTTCTTCTCTCTGTTCTTCTTCTCGCTTTCAGGACATTACAGGCCATTTCTAAAACTGCGTTTTGCTTCCTTTTTTTACGTACTTTTCCCCCCCTTGTTTAGTTTTGTTTTTGCATTTGCCACTATTGTTCATGTTTGGCACATGAAAGAAGTTTCAGTTTATTGCAAGCTGGAACCTCATTACAAGATGTCAATAAATCCTACACACTAGACCTTTTAGGTAATCCATCAGGGCCTGTATAGACAAACACTCAGAGAGCCCCTTAATTAGCCTTAAACATTTCTAGCGAGGAGTCATAGCTTAGGTGTGATTTAGGAAAATTATGAGCAAGGAAGTGACAGAAACTTCGACCTCACTAAGGAGATGTGGTTGATGTCATTGCTAGGTGTGATGCATTCTTTTAATATAATGAATGTTTGTCCTTTTGTCCACCTGCACAGTGTGGACATCCAGTGAAAATGAAATGAATTGCATCACATTATGAGACTGTGAAAGTGTTGTCACTGTTTTGTGATCACTGCTGATGGCAGGCTGAGACAGACCCAGGTCTGCTGCATTTCTCCAGTTGCCAAATATCTTAGTGTTGTGATTACTTTAATTTCTGGCATTACTGCGATGGGTGGAAGATGTGAATATATCTCTAATGGGATTGACCACAAACATTACCTCTGCATCATCTAATCGGTAGAGTTTCCATAACTCACTGTTAGTTAGTGTTATAGCTCCTATCCCTTTGTCTTTCCACCATTTAAAAATCCTTCTCCATACTAACTTTTTTTTAGGTTAATATGCAAAGTGTATGTCAAAAGTTTAAAATCCTAACCTTGTATTCTTTAAATTGTGCAGGGTGGTGAGCCAGATCTCTCCACAGTCTCCAAAATGGTGTTGAATGATTGGCAGAGAGGACGTATCCCCTTTTTTGTAAAACCACCTGGACCTGAGGGGGATCAGGAGGTAAGACTTAACTGAATTTTTTGAGTTAAGGACTTTTTTAATATACTACCCTGTGCACTTTTTGTCAACCTGTGTTTTGACCCTGTAATTTTTCTAGGACAAGGAGCTATTGCCAGTTGAAGGACCCTTAGTTGAGAATGTGCAGGAGGAGCAGCCAGACAATCCAGATGCTGTCTCAGAGGAGCATGAGGAGCATCAGCAGAGGCAGCAGAGACAGAAGGAGCAGGTCCAGAAGATTCTGGCTAATGTTCGACAGAACTTTGGCAAGATCAACGTGGCACCCGAATTCAGTGAAGAAGACTTGGTTCCTGTGGAGATGCCTGACCTGGGACTGTCTGACATGTCTGGCTCCGATGGCGAGGAAGAGTGCGAAGAAGAGGAGGGAGGAGAGGAAGACAGGGCCGATGCTGAACCAGCCGATGGAGAGACAGAGGACTCTGAGTCCACAACCGCTCAGACTGGCAAAGCAAACAGCAACAAGAGTTCACACGAGGTGATTCGTGCGCTGGATGAGAAGATCTCTAAGTACAAGCAGTTCCTGGACCGGGCCAAATCCAAACGCTTCTCTGCAATCCGGTCCGTGTGCTCTCACCCAAACCTCACTTACATATTTCCTTTGTTATGTGTATTGCCGTTATTACATTATTCAGTAAAGTAACATTAAGTTGTCAGGCAGAGAGATGCCATGCATTTTAGGTGGTCCGTGCTGACCAGCCTTTAATCCCCTGAGGACAGCAGTCATCGGTTTGACTCTCTGATCAGTGGCTTATTTCCATAACTTTTGCATGTCATTGTGTTTTTTAAACTTTTGTTGAATTTCAGCCCACAAACTGCAGGACAAAGTCAAATAACAGTTGTATGAGCCTAAATGAATTACTGTTCATTTCAACAGATCCCAACAGGAGTAAACCGTTCTTTTTTGTCTTCTTTGGACAGGATACCTAAGGCACTCTCTGACAAAGCGTTCACAGACATCAAGACTAAACAAGCGGCAGCAGCGAAGCAAGCACAGAGGAAAGGTAGTCAATCAACATGTTTGTCATGACTTTGTATGGTGCTGAATGTAGATTCTTTTTGGAAGAGATATCAGAATTGGTGAGGCTCCAGAAAACACTTTCACCATTCCTCAGAGCAAATAAAAAATGCAAACAAGCATGCCATCTTACTGTTATGTCTTTTAAGTTTGACACAAATACCTAAAGACTGATTTTTGCCCGTAGCTATACAAATTAAGTAGGTCAAGTTGATGTTGAAAGCCCATCAGGTGCTAACATCAGATTTGTTCATCTTTGCTTGAATTCAGATGCAAACCAGAGGAGTAAGAAGAGGAAAGCTGCGGATGACGAGGAGTCTACTCAATCCCACAGACTGACGTCTAAACAGGTATGCAGTGTTTGTTCTCTCTGACGTCAAACAGATCCGTCTGCGGAGACAAGTTAGGTGAATGTTGCTCTTACTGATGTAACAGGAATGGAGATCAAAAGCTCATTTTTCTCCTCTGTTCTCTTTATCCATCCCTACAGAGAAGAGCGATGGAGCGTTCTAAGAAGGCGAAGAAAGTTGGTGTACGCTATTACGAAACACACAATGTAAAAAACAAGAACAAGAACAAAAAAGCCCCGGCACAAGCCCCAGAACGGCAAAAGGCCAAAAGATCCAAGCACTAGACTGGAGGCATAATAAAGTCTGGAATAAATCTTTATTTAAACTAGCTAAAAAGCCACTGTTTTATTGAAAATGTAGAGTTGACAGAAGGTGGCATTCTAAGTGTTAAATGACCTTTATCATGTGGCTACTTGATGCCTTATCTTGACTTTAAAGTCCTTTTGGAAAAATGACTGTCTTGGGTTTTCAGTTTTGTTTCCCCTTCAGCCCCAATCCGTTTTTGAATGACATTTCATTCATCATTTACAGGTGTAATGCTCTCTTGATGTTCAAGAGAAATGTACAGTTATTGTTTGAACTGTACTTGTCATGCAATGCTGTAATAAAATATTTGCTAATTCAACTGGGTTACATTTACATTCATTGATATCATTTAGAAATAAGACAAAAGGAAGACTGAATAACTTTCTGTAGTGGGAAATGGCTGCTGGGTTCTTGTTTGGCGAAGTTACTTCTTTGGTGCAATGATCCCTTCCAGTTGGGTCTGAATAGGAAGACAAATATGAAGATATTAAGGCAGGCAACATTGCTACTGCTGGTGCTCAATCTAACAGAAGTCGTTGTCTTTGTTACGTAATTTCGAAACATCACCTTTAGCTGCTGGTTGGATCTCTTCAGGAACTGAACCTCTTCAGCGTGCTTCTTCTCCTCCACCTGTCGCCTCTCATTTTCTCTCTTTTCAATTGCATCACTTTTAGCTTTCTGTTCGTTCAGCTGCTTCTTCAGCTCTTGTCTCTCCTCTTCCAGATCAGAGATCTAGGTTAGAAGGCACTCTTTGTTTTGTACCAGATAATGCAGGCTCAAAAAAGCCACCATCCTTATTTTGCTGTAACTGCTAAAGAGAAATGGCGCCCTCTGCTGGACATAGAGCTGAAAAACAGTTAATAAATCTATTCCTGTGGCTTTATTGAAACATTCAAAATATACAATATCTATTATCTATCAGGTGTAATAAAAAAAAATCTGACTTTTGTTTCCTTTTGCTATTAGTCGTAAGTCATAACAAAAGAACTGCATGCTCTTACTTTCTTCTCCATGTCAGCCTTGCCCTGCTCAGCCTGCAGCGCTTTCCTCATTCCAAAAGCCACACTGCTTTCGTACAGAGTCTGGTAGGCAGCGATAGTCATTTGTATTTCATCTCTAACCCGCAACAGCAGCAGACCCCTCTCTGCACAGTTGATGGTCACCTGTCTGATCAGCTCATCTTTAAGAAATAGAAATTCAGGAGAGTCAGAAAGTTGAGTTAATGTCAGTGTAAATGTGAAAAGTACCTTCGTTTGGGTGTAGGAACATTGTTATGTCACAATAAAGCCTAACAAGGTAAAAAATAAATCCAGCTAAATGGATCACAAAAATAATATGTGTCCTTTAGCTCTGTTTGTATCGTGTGTACAAGGCAGTATGTTTACCACAATGACCTCAGTTATCACCGGCACCTGCGCCTCCTCCTTACCAAAGCACTGGGAGTAGAGCTCCCTGCGGATAGGACAGATTCCTGTTTCTCTGGCCTGTCTTTGCTGCAGCTTTTCATCCAGCAGTTCTTCTAGGTTGATAACATCTGTTCTTGTACAAGGTGCACTAGACACTTGCTGCACCCACAGCTGGTTGTCCTCTATCCATTCCCTGGAAAAACCGAAGTTGAATTAATTAGAGAATGGTTTCAACATGCTGAGCAAGACATCGTCGATGGGAAGAGCTATACCTTGGTGGAAGGATTGCGTTCAGGATCTCCTCATTTTCCTGCTTGGTGCACTCAGCAGTGGCTGATTTTGGTTTTGGGGGTGGTGGGACAGGGAGAGAGTTAGCAGGTTGCTCATGGCTCACTCTCAAAAGGCGTCCCTGGAAGGGAAGAGATTTTATTTTGCATATGCACTGCAATGTTTCTACAACATTTATTATCCTTATTATATATTTTCTAAAATTGCCTTTTAATATTCTACCTTGGAATTCACTCATTACCTGTTCCAAACCCAAACTGTGCATTGCTAAAAAAAAAAATAAACAAGAAAAAAAAGGACAGTAGTAACTGCAGTAGTCAAGTACTGCAGATGTTGTCATGCTGATGTTGCCACACAGGTAACAGAAGTAGCTGCTGCAATTTTAATACTTGCACCATCTGCATGAAGAGAGTGCTACAGCTTTTTTTTTTTTTGGCTCTTTTTTTTCACAGTTTACAGACTTGAATCACCTTTTAGATAAAATAAAATAAATACAAATACTATGGAGTTTGTTGCAGTAAAACACAGTTTGAAGGTTATGTAAATTAGTATATTTCATTGAACATCAATGACTCAGGTCACATTATACTTTTTCAGGCACTTTTTCCAGTGGTGGACAAAGTATTCAGATCCTTTACTTGGTTAAATATAATACTACAGTAACCAGTAAAAGTCCTGCATTCAAAATCTTAAGTCCAAAAGTATTAGTGTCAACATATACTTAAAGTACAAAAAGTAAAGGTACTAATTATGTACAATGGCCCATTTCAGAATCATACATATGATTTAATTACAAATACTGATACATTAATGTGTTCATCACTTGAATGTTGTAGTTGGTAAAGGTGGAGCTAATTTAAATTGCTTTATTACTCTGCTTTTGTTGGCTGAACATATAAGAACATATGATAACCTATTTTGATACAAAATAAATAAACTAAGTAACTTGTTACTTAGTTTACTTAGTTTACTTAGTTTGTTACTTATAAATGTAGTAGTTTAAAAGGGCAACATTTTCCTCAGAAATGTAGTTTAGTAGAATAACAAATTAGCACAAAATAGAAATACTAAAGTAAAGTACAAGTAGGCCTGCCTCAAAGTTGTACCCAAGTACAGAACTTGAGTAAATGTACTTAGTTACATTCCACCTCTGCAGGATAAAGGATAGATGGATAAATGTGATTTATCTCCCTTCTGCCCTCTGTCTTACAGACAAGTGTGACTTGTTTGGGGGTGAAGGCACCTGTCCAGATGATGCCTTATGTGTCCATAGTTACAGCACCACAGGTTTAGGATGACTTAATGTCACTGAGTAGTGTGAATTCAAACAAAGAAAACAGGGTCCAGAAAACCCTCTTAAAATTCACAGTAGACTAGATATCGTATTTGAAACCTGAATTCACATCATTTTTTGTGCTGCATTCAGACGCCTATTGCAAGCTATTTAATGCTTCTGAACCTGAGCAAATTGGTTTGATTTCTTAAAGAAAAAAAAACAATTGGGGGAAAAATGCTTTTGCAAACTTAGCAGGAAATGTCCCACAAATCCCACAGCTCTTTTTGGTGTCACTTTCTTGTTAGTTTAGTTGTTAGTTGTTTTATTTATTTTTGTCTTTTTGCTTATTTTCAGGTAATTTTCTTGTAACTTAACGTTAACTGGAGTCGGGCAACGTTAACTGAAGTCGGGTTGTAGTGAAGTTTACTTGGGAAACTCACCTTTGGTGACTTTCTGTCTGTGGTTGTCCTGACCAAAACTGGATTGTCGTATTTCAGGAGAGACGCGGCTGGTGTAATCATTGTGTTTACCTAAAAAACGATAAAGCTTTAACGTTACACTAAAGCTTTGATGTTACACTCAAACCAGAGGCTTCTTGGCGAGGTTTTCGGTTGCAGAAACTGTTTGCTGTTGTCATGGCAACAGTGTCCGGGCGTTCCATATTAGTTTTTCCGAGTGGAACCTGCAGTTTGTTTTTATAATAAATTTTGGTGACCCAAAATATATCATAATCGTACAAATGTTAAGGCAACATTACCAAATGTAGTTATTAAAGAGTGTCATTTGTATTACAAGAAATGTAGTAACAAGTTTACTAGTGTTGTTTTTGAATCTAGGGTGTTTCATGATCATTTCTGATCGGTTGTTTTTCTTGTAGAAATTTTATTTACTTTCAACATGAATCCCCCTAGTCTATTTAGTCTTTTATTTGTTGTTTTTCCTTGTCTTCTACTAAGTTGACAATTATTTTGTGTTTGTGGTTGAATGGAGTTTACATCCTCTACAAGACATTATATGTCTATACTTTGTACGTTTTTGAGGGTTCAATAAAATAAAAAAATATATAGATATATCATAATCAACACTATAGAAGAAGCTTTAGTGGTAAGGACCAAACTTTTATCCGGTTACAAGCAAAATTTCTGCCACAAAATGTTGCTGCGTGAAACAGCTAATACCGTGAACTGTCGTCATCCGGAACCAAATGAAAGTTGGTAGGGACCACGCCGAGATAAATTCGGGGCGTACCACAGGAAGCGGAAGTGAGTAATTTGAGCATAACAATCGAAGTTTGTAAGCGCAACGATTTTGAGTTTGTTTTTGTTTTTTTATACGTTTAGGGTGGACAGCGATGTATATTTAGTAACATAAGGGTTTGATTAGAATATATATATCAGAATGACCAAAGAAAAGCGTCACAGGAGACGGGAATCACCGGAGCGGGAGCCCAAAGTTAAGATAAAGCAGGAGCAAGTGAGCCCTGTTAGGCCACAGAGATCACGCCGCTCCAGGTCCAGATCCAGCGGCAACTCAAGTCCACAGAGGAGACGAACGAGCAGGTAACATCGATATATATAGTCATTATATCACTTCTCTGCCACGTTTTTTTTTTCATTATATCATGTTGTTTATGTTTTACCTTCACAATTACGACAAACGTGTTGGTCAGTAATACTTTGTAGCTTTACGAGCTAAGAAGAATGTTTTCTTTTATCCCTAGCCTTTTTACAAACGCAGCTACAGCCCATACAATACTCTGTATTTAAACTACAGTAGTATGGCAGTCATTAAATATATATTTTAAGTCCTTTAACAGTGTTTTTGTGTTGTGTGTGTAACGTTAGGTCACCCGTGAGGCCGAGGGACCGCTCCTCACCTGGTAGAAGAGAGACATCTCCTGCCAGACGAGGCAGCAGATCACCCAGAAACAGACGAAGTCGCACTCCTCCCCATCGTGGTGCTGATGTCAAAATAAAACGGGTGATTAGGTTCTAAATTATTTTAAAAATATGCCATACGGCTTTGATAGTTAAATAATTATTGATTTGTTTCAACACTGGCATACAGCACTAGTATGCGCGAGTATGTCACCTGTATGTGTGCTACTGACAGGTAGCACTTATCATTAGCATACACTCATGAGTGTAATGGTTTTGTTATTCAAACTTGGTATGAGTGTGACAGGCGCAGAGTTTAAGAGCGCCACAGTCGCAGTTTAACTTTCAGATAACTGCTAACATGTAACTGTTGACTGGGAGTTTAAAGTTCACAGTAAAAACATCAACACTTCTGGCTCAAGGCGAGCCGGGTGTATCAAAATGAAAGCACCAGTGGTTCCACTTTGATTTATTTAATTAACAATATTGTATTTACTTCATTATAATTGCATTTTACTAGACTTAATTCAAACAGTGCATTATTCAACTGATTGATAGTGGCTACTTATGTAACTTTACTGTAACTGTAGTTCATTTAATAATTTAGCATTTTACTAGCCTACAGAAGTTTAGAGGAGATTTAAAAAGATCAATAAATATACCAAATATTGCAATATAGCCTAAAAATATTGCAATATTATTTTTAAGCTATATCTCGTAGCCCAAGTGGAGAGCCAATATTTGGCTACAGGTGGCCGTGTAGCATAGCTGCCGTGAAGGTATGAGCACATGAAAACTGCCTTTGAGAGGCAATGAATATAATCTACTCATTATTACCAGTTTTGAACAAAGTGTTTTCATGGAATGTTGTAGCTTTCATTGTAACCACATAAACTTACGGTTTGTACCAGTAATTAGAAGCATAGTCATCAGCATCATACACCAAATACAACAGTGACACAGCAACGGGCACTTTTCAGTCTTGTCAGCCTGACTGAATGTAACACAAAAACACTTTTTTAAAGGATGAACCAAACTGCAACTTTATAAACTAATAATCTTTCTTTAAATGTCTTCTTACCAATAATCTCACAGGAGCGGGAGGAGCATCGGGCTAGTGGTGATGACCGGAGAAGAAGAAACGACCAGCCAGAGGAGAGGCGTAGCAGGTGGGAATCGGACAGACCGCGGGAAAGAGATCGCGACAGACACAGAGAGCGAAGTGCACTTGCCTCTCAACAAGCTGAGAGGCAGCAGCACGATGAGAGGCGCAGAGAAAACCGTCAGCGGCGTGAAGAAAACCAAGAACAAGATTTTGGACAGTCTGGAGGAGGGAGTGACGACAATAATGACCCACCTGTTGAGAAGGAGAAGCCCAACTTTGAACTGTCGGGGGCTCTGACGGAAGATACAAACACATTCCGGGGGGTGGTGATTAAGTACAACGAACCACCTGAGGCTCGCATTCCCAAGCGCAGATGGCGGCTGTACCCCTTCAAGAATGACGAACCCCTTCCAGTCATGTACATTCACAGACAGAGTGCCTATTTGTTGGGGCGACAGAGAAAAATTGCCGACATCCCCATCGACCACCCATCCTGCTCCAAACAACATGCGGTATTCCAGTATAGGTAAGAACAAAATCACCGGCATAGATAGAAAGATCGATAGATACTTTACTTATCTCAAAGGAAATTCACGCAGGGGGGCTTGCTATGCTTTAGAAATCTATAACCATAGTCTGCATGAATTAGACAAACTCCAGTCAGTGTTGCAATGTTCTTGGATGATTTTGCTGCTGTATGAGTAATACGTGTGTGCTTTATTTCTGCAGACTGATGGAGTTCACACGTGCAGACGGCACAACTGGTCGCAGGGTGAGGCCTTACATCATCGACCTGGGTTCTGGCAATGGCACCTACCTGAACAACCAGCGCATTGAAGCCCAGCGCTATTACGAGCTCAAAGAAAAAGACGTTATCAAGTTTGGCTTCAGCAGTCGCGAGTACGTCCTGCTGCACGAGTTTTCAGATACAAGCGAGGTGGACGCCAAGGTGGAAGAGGAAGACGACGAGGGCCTCGATGAATAAATTGTTCCCATAAAATGTATTGCCCAATTCAGGTTAGGTAACATCATCATCAACTAATAGTTGTTTCTGCAGGGATTGGAACAATTTAATGACCTGTTAAATGTAGGACTTGATTAAAATAAAGGAACAAGGCTGGTTTGTATATTCTGTAACTATTGCTTAAACCTGCCACAACTGTCTCAAGAAGACTTCCTATTCTCAGGTTGTTTGTGTAATGTCTGTTTGATGCATGATTGATCTCTCATTTGACGGCGCTCCCGATACAAAGTGCTCAGTGCCAGATAAAGAAATCTTGCTAAACACAATAGTTTATTTTATATTTTTGGATCACAGTGCTGAGCACAAAGTATAGCAGAAGACTAATTTCTTGTCAGTGTCCAGGCTGTATATGTCATTGTACAATACGTGGAATGTGAACTCTCCATACAACTTTTAAATACATTGCCTTTTTGCTTTGTAGTGCAAGAGGAAAAATAGTTCATGCTGTTGTGTGATTTCTTTGACCAGTTTTAAGTGTATTTACCACTTTTATTTATCTTCTGAAGGCGACAGCATTCATAGGTGGGTATATCATAAGAATCTGGCTTTAAAGGTCCAGTGTGTAGGATTTAGGGTCATGTATTGGCCGAAATGGTATATAATATTCATTATTATGTTTTTGTTTGTTTATCTTTTGAAACTAAGAATCATTGTGTTTCCATTACCTTAGAATCAGCTGTTTATATCATACAGAGGTGCTCAAGAATTGGTCCTCTCCCACAGAGTCTGCCATTTTTGACAGCAGACAAATCCAACACTGGCTCTATATAGGACCGTGCGTGTTGTTGTGTTCTGCATGCTTGGCACGTGGTAGAAGTTTCAGCTCTGCAATCTCACCAGCTAGATGCTATTAATGCTTTGTTGCATTTCCCTCTGAGTTTGGAGCTGGGAATGACGTCACACTTAAGTTGGTGCTAATATAGTGCCACAGAGATGACATCATTCTGTAGGCAGATGCGGGAGTTAGCGTCGCCGTGGTTCCCTCGTCAAAAAGTCGATGGGATTTTTCCATTGGATCATTGTAATAAACATGCTCTGTGACAAACAAACATTTATGATACTTAGACATTTTGTTCCAAACAATCATCTTCACAAATGAACACCACTTCTATGATTTTTGAAGGTGAAATACAATCACTGGAAATAATAAGCAAAAGTTAGGCTGTAAATGATTTAACATCATCATTACAACAAGTCTGTAAAGCCATGTTCAGTGGGGCACAAAACACAAAACAATTTTTTAAAAAAAACAGAGACTTTGACTGGTTTTGACTTAGAGACGAGGGGTCCGGGAGTGCTGAAATAACTCATTATTGGGTTTTAGGACTCATACCTGAGACATTCTATAAACAGTACATTATTACAGCTTTTATTACCGTTGATGTGCGAAGCAGCCATATTGGGTTTTGAGGTCAGGGTTGGTTCAGGTTCCTTTCCTCCAGGTGACTTTCTTTTTTTTTACATATGATTTATTTATGAGATTTTCAAGAAATTTTTATACAAAACTTCAAAAACACAAACTTCAAACTTCAAAAACATGTGTAAGGCCATACATGTCCATAAAAGATAGAATTGGCAGAAAACTAGATAAATAATACAGCAAAGCAAGGTTGTTTGTAGAGACATTCATTGAAAAAAGGAACAAGCAGTACAGTCTTAAAAGGTAATCATAAATAATAACTACAAGGACAACAACAACAGCAGGAAATAAGAAACAAAAACAAAGACAAAGACAAGTAAACAGACAAAAAAAAAAAAAAAAAAGCAGATAATAATGAGTGCATGCGTAATCACAAATGCAAAATGACCTGCTCAATGCAGATGTACCACTAGGACTGGAAAAGCAGGGTTAGCAGGCCAGAGGGTTCAGGATGGTGGTACAGTGGCGGGGGGCGCACCACCGATGGGGACAATATTCAACTGAATGGACCTGACATGTTCTAGGAAGGGGAGCCAAATTTTAGAAAATTTAACGTTGGAACCTCGAAGACAGTGTTTTATTTTCTCCAATTTCATAAAAAAAAAGGGCGTCTTTTATCCAGTGAGAATGGGAGGGTGGATGGGGGCTCTTCCAATGCATCAGAATTACAGGCCTTGCTAGTAGTGTCAAAAAGGCAACAAGTTCAGAAGAGTAGGATGGCAGCGCTCCAGGTGACTTTCTGAGATGAAAATTTAAATTTTGGGGGAATTCCAGTTAAAAATTTTAACTGGGAATTTAGAATTGTTGACTTCCTTGTACAAATGTAGCATAATGTACCATAAATCCTACTCACTGGACCTTTAAAAGGATCCCCTATAGGTTCAAATCAGTGTTGAGCTAAATTACAAAGTACTCACTGACTGTACAGTGCTCTCTCTTTAAGTTTTTTAAAACATTTATGGGGCTTTTTTTTTAAATAAATTAAATAGAGGTATGGCTTGGGTGAAGATAAATACGGGACGAAACACATCTCCCAGTCCACCTGTTGTTTTTTTTTTTTTTTTTGGTCTTGTTTTTTTTTTAAACAAAAAACTTATGTAGGTTTATTTTTTGTTCAATGCAAAAGGAGAATTTGAAATTCAGTGGCTCTACACTGTGGCACCAAGAGGACACACAAACCACTAAATTACGTCATTTTTCAACAGAAAACTAATGTAGCGGAATCATAGTTTCCCCACGGCAGAGGTCACGAGAGAGCCGGGGCTGTGTGGCGGACTGTTTCGGTGAAAAAATGTCAGCGGGCGGAGCGGAGCAGGGGAGGACAGAAGGGCGGGTCGAGTGGAGAGGAGTACCGGGAATGACGGTGGATACGCGCTGTAAACGGGGCGGCGACACACCTGGGGAATTACAAGAACAAGCAACCGTGTGTTTTTAATGGAAGTTGTCCTTACGAAGGTCATGTCTTGAGTTTCGGGATAAGACAGGACATGTACACGACGGAGCGTAGGCGGATGAGCCTGCACGAGATGCGAAGGAAAGACCCGGTCCGGGTGTCAGCTGGAAGTTTGTGGCAGGACGCTTTGGCTATGGAGCTGAGCGGCACGAGCTTGGGTAAACAGCTCGTTTCTCCTCGGAATCGCACGCGAGCTGTATCCGTGGCGTATATTATCAACGAGGACGCGTCTGTGCCGCAGACCGAGGAGAACTTGTCCCTGAAATGTCTTAAGGAAGCCTGCGCGGACGCACACGCCACTTTAAAAACTATTTCATATGAGAGGATATCCCTGGGCACCACCGACATACTGGATAGTTTCTACAACGCAGGCAAGTGTAGGCATGTTGACTGTAGAGGTCACAAACAAGCAGTACTACGCAAATTACGCAAACTAACCCGTCCTGTTAAATTTCCCCCCCACAGATGTAGCAGTGGTTGAGATGAGTGACTCTTTTTGCCAGCCTTCCCTTTTCTATCACCTAGGAGTGAGAGAAAGTTTCAGCATGACCAATAACATCATCCTGTACTGTTACAAGCAAGATAGTGATCTACAGGCTATCAAGGTAACTTAAGGGACAATTCATCTCCCAAATTAAAAATACAATTTTTTCCTCTTTTACTTGTAGTGCTATTTATCAGTTTTGATTGTTTTGATGTGAGCTGCAAATTGTTAGGGATATCAGTTGTAAAGTTGTCTGATTCTTTCCTGCAGGCCTGTAATGGAACTAGATGACACTAGGCTTTTGGTGCTCAAAGTGTCAAAATAATGCATTTTAAAAACTCACCAGCAATATTTGGGTTTTTTTTTCCCAGAAGTTATGACCTGTTCACCCAAGATAATCCACAGATCTTGTTGCCAGCAGTTGGATGTAGGATCTATTTTCCTTATACGGAAACACACCACTTGTCATTTGTATCACCATGCAGAAGGGAACCTGCACTTACTCATGACAGCACAAGTTGTAAACATAGATTCTGTCCTCGGCTGAGCTGTAACACTAGCTATCTCACTGTTGCTAGGTGAGCTAGCAGTTGATGCACACTTCCTTTTGCAGGGTGATAGGGTAGACAGGTGTAGTTTGGTAGAAAGAAAATAGTTCCAACATGAAACTGCTAACAACAAGGTCTGTTGATTATCTTGGGTAACCAACTCAAACCAAAACAATCTAGATAAATAAATAGCACTACAGATAGGAGGACAAACATGTATTTCTAATTTTTGGGTGACCTGTCTGTTTAAAAAGCAATAAATAGGCCTATTTCTTTTTATTGTCATGAATTAATCTAATAATTAAACTGGGGCTGCAGACATGGATTACAAACTGCCCCCGGGGCCCCAAAAATCAGGTACACTGTAATATAGTTCATGATAATTGAAAAAAAAAGTTGCAGAATATGAATATATTAATAAATTTAGTTTTGGGACATTCATTGTTTCACAAAACTCAAACCAAGTTTTGCCAGCAGGGGTGTACTAATTGTTCTCTGGGGCTGAATGCAAAATAACATCAAAATGTATCGTGTGTTCCACTGTGTGCACTGTAGTTATTTGGAGCTAGAGTTAGTGGAGCCAGTAGGGGCCCATAATGGATTTTTTTTTTGTCCCAGGTCCCCTTTGAATGTTATTCTTGTCATGGCTGCAACTAATAATATAAGAATATTTTTATTACTAATTAATCTGCTGATTATTATCTTGACTATTTCATTGATGGTTTGATTTGTAAAATGTCAGAAAATGTTGAAAAATGCCCATCACCATTTCCCACCTGAAAAACAATTTTTTAAAAGATAGCTTGTTTACATTTATATAAAGAGTAGAACATAATTAGGAATAATTTCAGCTCTAAATACAGTAATGTGGATGTGAGGTTTGATAAAGGATGTATCATTTCTGCAATAAAGGCCAAAAATAAATCCAATTGATTTGGAAATGATAAAAATCAGTTGCAAATCAACTGGATTTATGCAAGGGTTTAACTTAAATTAAACATTAAACATTCAAAGCAAAAACACAGAAAACTGGTAAATGATGCTTCAGCTCCATTGAGGGAAATCAAGATCTCCCAATATATATGTGTCCCAGTATGATTTACATGTTGTGTCCCTTCAGGAGCAGTGTGGCAGCTACACATTCATCCCTTATGTAGTGTCACCTCAGGGCAAAGTGTTTGCCTGTGATGCTACAATGATGACTGGTATCAACGAATTGATGCAGCCCAGTTTCCAGCTGGAGCCTCTGCTGACCCCGCTGGTGGAGAGCCTGGTGCATCTACTGAACAATATACACGTTCAGTCCAGGTCAGACATAAACTGCAGGGCTTTGTTCACTATCGTGTGCTTTGCCAAAAACATGATCATGTCAGGTTACACCTACATTTGCTTACGCTGTATCTCATTTTCCTCCATGCTGGCTGATTTATCAAAACATTGTGAAATTATGGGATGTTTTTACTCTACTGCTCTTTGTGCCCACAGCGAGTACTTCCGGGAGTCAATCAGGCATGAGATTCGCATGGCACGGGAGAGGTTCAGCGGCCAAGCCCTGAGCCAGGAGTTGAGTCGCATCCAGAAACGCCTGGACAGTGTAGAGCTTCTCACCCCTGATATAGTCATGAACCTGCTGTTGTCCTACAGGGATATTCAGGTGTGTGTTTATGTGTGCATGTGAGGGAATGCCAACACATGGAGTGTGTAAAAGTTCATGGGCTACGACCAGTGGTTAATTTATTTGTCTGTTGTTCTTTCAGTTATTATTCAGTACAAGAACCTGATAGGTTGCCATTTTATCATTACTTATACAGGCTGTCTGCAGGTCCAAAAAAAGTCTTAAATTCAAATTTAGAAATGGTCAACAAATAGTATTAAAGTTAGATTTTTCTAGGTTTTAATTGCTGCAAACATTTTAACCAATTTCATTTGTCTGTCCTTTTATGTCTTTTGGGGAAAATGAGTCAAGCTTTTTTTGCATTAAGTCCACATTTCAGTGATACAAAACTTTAAACGTACCACTGAAGTTTATGCTGTCTTTACTTGCTTAATTGTACTTACCTGTAGGCAAAATGGATTAACCCAACTCACTCTAATAACAATAATCCTAAATAAAACCTACTTCTGGATGAAACCACATAATAATACTTACTTTTAATGCTTAAATAACAAAAAGATTACTTGTCAAAAACTCTGTCTTAAAGTTGGCTAAAAATTATCTTAAAAAAAGTCTTAAAAAGCATTCAAACGTTTGATAGCTGTGTATACCGTTATATTATTTGAGGAAAATATTTTTTTAAAAAGAAAATATTTAAAAAGGGTAACATTTAAGGGGGAAAAATCACTAAAAATATTTGGCATTTTATTAGATTTATAAAAACGGTCTATTGATCAACTCATTGATTAATCAAAGGAACTTTTAAGCACAAAATATGCATTTTTAGCTTGACATTAAAAGCAGTGTTTCATTGTAAGAGTATGACTGTTAACAACACTAAGCCGACACATTTGGAAGCCTGCAAGGTTCATGATAAACCAAAACCCAGGGTGAGATAGTAACAAAAATGACCACTGAGAATTAAACTGTTATTAGTAATAAAGTTGTAGTGGTTTAAATTATTAAAGGGCATTAGATGCAAACTTGGTAAATAATACATTGTAATTCTACACCCTTTTCTCTCAGGACTACAATGCCATGATCAAGCTGGTGGAGACTCTGAATGAGCTGCCCATGTGTATGGTAGCAAGACATCAGAATATCAAGTTTAACTACATATTTGCTCTAAACAGGTACCCAGATGTTCAGTAAAATAAAACTTAACAATTGAACTGTTGTAAACTTATCTCTTGTTTCTTCTGAGTGTTGTGGGCCATTCTTGGCCTGTAGTCATGATTTACCAAGATATACGGGTTTTTTTTAAAGCTCACCACTGCTGTTATTGTCAAATCTACCCTTGACAGGAGGAATCACCCCGGAGATCGTGCTAAGGCCTTGGAGGTAATTCTGCCCATTGTTGAGTCAGGGTCCAAAGTGGCATCAGACGTCTATTGCTTGTGTGGACGGATCTACAAAGACATGTTCATGAGCTCTGGGTTCACTGATCACCGCAGCAGAGACCAGGCCAGCTACTGGTATGACCTCTTTATGTTTGTGGGTCTGATCTTTACAAAATGGTCCACACCTAATGAGAAAAGTGGCATTTGTTAGTCTTTTGTGCTTCAGAGTAAAGTTTGTTTGTTCCTACATTTAAGGTCCAGTGTGTAAAATGTAGGGAGATGGTTTGGCAGAAATTAAATAAAATATAATACATATGTTTTCATTAGTTTATAATCATATGAAAATAAGAATTGTTTTGTTTTTGTTACCTTAGAATAAGCCCTTTATATTTACATACAGAGCGGGTCCTCATCAACGGAGTAGGCTTTGTTGTTTCTACTGCAGCCCAGAATAAACAAACCAAACACTGACTCTAGACAGGGCCATACACGTTTTTGTGTCAGCCACCGTAGATATCCTGCATTCTTGGCATACAGGAAAAGTTTCAACTGGTTGCAATTTGCAACTCATACTGCTAGATGCCACTAACTCCCACACAATAGATCAGGCATGCCCATGACCAGCCTGGGGGCCAATGTGGCCCTTGAATGGATTTAAAATGGTCCTCTGCTTGACTTTAAAAATACTCTATATGTGGCCCACCACACACTATAAGTGAATCAAACAAGATCACATTTTTTTCCTTCATGTCACAGTGGCAGGACTATTATACAGTTTGCAGACATGCATCAAGTAGGAACCATGCGGGCAGAACTGATGAGTTTTCATAAACAGACAACAGGAAATGGAACAGTTAGCTACCAGCAAACATTTTCTGATAGGCAGCACACAAGGTCACCGCAAATAAGCATGAAGTCAACAGTGAAGACCGCCGCTTTCAGGAGCAGTGGAAAGTTCTATTCATTGAATGATGAAACAGCTGTGTTTATCTAATTTGTATAGGATTTTTTATATTTTATTTTTAAGTAGCCCATTTGATGCAAGAAGCAGCTGCCCCCCTCCAAGTATTTTTCAAGTTATCTAATCTGGCCCCCATTCAAAAAAGTTTGGCCACCCCTGCATTAGACCTTTAATAGTAGAGCTGCACAATATATCATTTTTTTATATTCATTGCAATTTCAACCTGTGTGATAAAAACATTGTGAAAGACTGCATTATTTCACTGAGGATTTTTATCAGCATATCAGTTCGAAACTGTGCTTCAAAATGTAACTATCATTCATTTTTATTTGAGCCATTTGTGTTCACTTCAGGTTGTTCAATAAAAGTGTTTTAAATAGTTTCCTTTCATAATTCAGTTATGAAAACAAGTAAATTAGTTGTATTTTATCAGTATAATGAAAGCAGCAGAGAGGCAGAAATGAGCACACTTTAATTTGTTTATCTCAAGTAATAACATTATCAAATTATCCAACATTACTGCATATCACATATTTTCTTTATGCAGCCATACTAAACTGTACTTTTCTGGATATTTGCTGCTCATATGTGTTTGCAGTTAATGTTGCATTGTTATTCTAATGTTACTGATGTCTCCTGTCTCTCATTGTTCTTGTATAATCCATAAGTGTTGTTTTCATATTATTTGTCAGGTATGGGAAAGCTTTTGAGATGGAGCCAACTCTTCACTCAGGCATCAACAATATTGTCCTCCTGATGGCAGCTGGCCATGAGTTTGACACTTCTATTGAGCTGCGCAAAATAGGTGCTTAATGCTTTCTGCTTTCTTTATCAGAGAAAACAAATGACAAATACTTGCTTTCATGATTTAGAGAGAACACAAATCTGCTACAGGTCTACAGACTCAGTGTGCCATTAAGTTTATATGACTCATGCGCTACACTTTATGTTGCAAGAGTGTCAACATTAGGCTTTGCTATGATGCAACTCACAATTTAAATTTGTGAGGCCACAATTATGAGTAGATTTGAAATGTTTTAAGGTACAATGCAATATGAAGAATGTCACTTGACTTCAAGTGCTAACTAGTACAGGTAGGAGAGTGTACTTCTACATACAGTACTTGAGCTGCATTTCACAAGACACATGGTTATATGTGCTTTCTATTTACACAAGTAGGTAGTCTTTAGAATTGATTTATCAATTAGAATCAGTGTAGTGTGAAAACCCAATTGTCTTTTTTGTGCATTTTTAAATGCACTTAGTGTTCTTGTATTGCTTCATTGTTCCTGCTCCACCTCAGCGCCTGGAAGATGAGTTCCTTGTTGTGCACAGGGCCATCATCTGATGATGCACATTTGAGTCTATTAGTTTGGAAATCAGTGATTTATATGCATTTGTTAATGAATTGTTTTGCTCTGTGTTATGTTGGTGTTCAGGTGTGACTCTCAGCACCCTGCTCGGTAGAAAGGGCAGTTTGGAGAAGATGAAGGACTACTGGGATGTTGGCTTCTATCTCGGAGCAAACATCCTCGCTAACGAGCACAGAAAAGTCATCATGGCTTCAGATAAACTCTACAGACTCAATGCTCCTGTCTGGTGAGGCTTAAGTGAGGCACCAGCTCTTGATTAGCAGTCATTGTGCGGATTGAGGAGTTTAATCTTCCCCAGGATTCAGTTTGTCGAGCGTATTATTTGAATTTGATTGCTTGGATTAAAAAATCAATAAAACCCGATGATTTTTCCATACTAAAAAATTTAATGCAGATTAATGAGTTTAGTGTTTCTTTCAGGTATGTGGCATCCATTATGGAGACTTACATCCTGTACCGTCAATTTGCCAAGCTACCTGAGGTGAGATCTCCTAAACAGGACATAGTGGACTTCTGGATGGAGCTGCTTTTGCAGACCTGTAAACCCACTGACTCCACAGGCCGCTGCCCAGTAAGATAACACTGATAACCTTAACACTAATTGTAACAATAGACATAAAACTGGACTTGGAAGCTAGTATCTGTTAATGAGGACACAGTTCTGCCCGTTTCAGTCTTAAAGTTAATATGTTCTGCTGTAATACTGTTACAATATGGTCAGGAAAAACTGGAGAAAGAGACAGTCTTGACCTCCCATTGCAAATAAATGAAGGTCATGTGGCTGTTACAAAAGACTGATAATAGAATTTGATTTTTCTGCATCTTAGGTGCTCATTCTGGAGCCCAGTAAAGTCTTCCAACCAGCTATTGTGTGTGTGAGCGAGGAAGATGAAAGTCACACTCTCCAGTTGAAACATGTTACATCCTTAAAGGTATGTGGACCCTTGGTGCCCCACCCCTGGAGCCACCTTCTTATCTGACATCATGTTGACCTGCCATACATACAAAAAAATGCAAACAATACATGACAACATACAAAATAAATTGTGCAATGAAAGGAAGAACCAATGTTTCTCACCCTGATTTATGGTTCAGTGAATGCTAAATCAGGTGAGTGTGTGGGTGTGTTCTTTGAGCGTCACTGTGTGTAAAAAAACAAAAAAAACCCCAACCTGCTTCATATCGCAGGAGTGTTTACTTTGTCTGTACGTACATGCAAATATAAGCTGCTCTGTCTGTATGAGCAGCCAAACTGTATTCATCGAGTGCTTTATCTTTGTTCTCAATTCCACAGAAAGGCTTACACCAGTGGACTTTCCCAGCCTCTGCAATTCGGGGAGTGAGGTAAAGAGGAGTACAGCATGTGCTAACATCTCTCAAATATCTGCTCTCAGTTGTGGGTGTGTTCAAGCCTACAAAACACAGGAGATCTTGGCTGCTGGTCAGATTTTTGTTCTGTCAATATGGTTTCGGGCTCTGCCTCTTTTCGTTTTGTCAGTATCATTTCGATTCCTCTCTACCACTGTTCAGTGTTAATGTGTACTTAAGCCCTGTCTTGTCTGCCGATTTGCCGATTGGGCAATTTTCAGCAAATACACCAAACAGTCAGCTACGTGGAAAAACAGCAAAGAAACGACTTTATCAGATTGTTGCATGTTTGAGGAATCAACTGTTTTCTTTTGTGCAGGGCTTTTCTCTTCATCTGCTTTCACTGAATGAATCAATTTTTCCCCCTGTTTGTTTACTTAAAGCTGATACCCTGTGTTATGCAAACATTAGCTGTTGGTTCCCAAGGGTCTGATAGATACAGTCTGTTTAATCCCATGTGCTGCAGAAACCCTTTAGATGGAGATTTTGACTCTGTCATGCACTTTTTAAACAAATACATCAGACAGTATGACAAAATCTTTATTTGCTTTTTTCCCATCTGAAGTGCTTCAAAGATTGATGAGAGGAGCTGCTTCCTGTATGTCCACTACAACTCAGATGACTTCCAGCTCTGCTTCCCTTCTGAGCTTCACTGTAAAGGGTGAGCGACTAATAGGTTACAAAGAAACAGCGAGGCTGAGTGTGTGTGAGGCAGTCTGAATGACTTCCTAACTGACAAAGATATTCAGAGGTTGGGCAAAGTGGCAAACTAGCTTTTATGACAAAGTTTAGAAGGTGGCAAGAAGAAATGGGTGTGATGCAATTGCACTATGAGTCATATTTGCCTTTGTTGCTCTCTAAAAATCCCCCTAGGACATATTTTTTTCACTCTTTCTAGACTCAGTTGACCCAAATCACAGAAAAAATGGTTTCCTTTTAACCTCTTTTGGCATCTGTCACTGCTGAAATCTCTGTGGCCACCTTAATATAAAGGAAGTGAGCTCAGTTTTTTTGTGGTGTTGAAATGACTCCATATAGAAAATCCTGGTTACTCAGGACTGTAGATAGTTTTTCTGGGAACTTCCTCCCACAGACAAAGTAAAACTTAATTATCCACATGGCTACATAGGGAAATTTCGTTGAAAATAAATTTAAATTTGTAAATTTTGTTCACCCTATTGTAAATAAACATTGTGATTCATATTCTATACTACATAGACTTTTTAAAACTTGAAACATAAACATTGTAATGGGTTCCTTTATATTTCCTGTTGAAATGTTTTTCATTGTCTATAAATGACATCAGCTGACAAGATGTAAACATGGACCCAAGCTGTTGATTTGCAATGCAATTCCAGTAAAGCAGTCTATAAAGGGAGAAAGCGCCTGTACAGTACTTTTACAGTAATTCCCTGGCTGTGATGACAGTGCAGTGATGCAGAGAGTGCAGATGTAGAAACACTGACCAGGCTTTTTGGGAGGGGAGCTTACATTCACATTGCTAACATTTAGGCAGACAGTAAAATACAGTGTTTTTTGAACATTAAAACGTATAACCATGTCCTATTTGAAACCCAAAATACAAGATTAAACGTGAAACTCTACATCTTATCAGACCTTTAAAGTCGATTTGTGGAATTTCTGGTAAACAAACAAAAGTTATATTTAAATTCAGTGTTTTGCACCAAAACTGTGTGTATCCCTGATGTCTAACTGTTAAATGCATTGCCTTCCCCACAGAACATTTGCAAAACTGACCTAAAAAAATACAATAAATCTTTCATTGTATACATAAATGCTTAGCTGCCATTAGTCTTCTTTTATGCTGTCATTGTTGATGCAGTGTTTGCTTGTGCATTAGTCATGGCAACTGTAGATCAGGGGGATAGTGTGAAACCTTTACAGGACTGTATATCTTGTTGCAGTTGTGCATGTATCCTGCATGTCTTCACGTACACTATATAAACAAAATGAGCAACCACTCATAAAATCATTGCACCGTGGTCAAAACCTTCACAGTGAACGTTGTTGATTGTATTCACAAAGATTATTTTTTTGTATGTATTGGGCATTTTCCTTTTATGGGTAAATTCTTCAGCAAAAGTCTACAGGCACATCTGATGTCATATGTATTGTCTTTACTTTAACAGAAACTCCATCAAGAGCACATTTTCATCTACATGAATGTCTCCTTACTCTGCTCTCTTGCTAGTTTCTGTGAGCTGGTGAACTCTCTGCTTCAGCAGGCTGAACACCCTGCTCCGGACCTGAACCATGTAGCTGAGGGATTACTAGAGGTCAGTCACAGTCTTCAATTCCTCTGACGCAGAGTTTTCTCTATTTAGGTCTCAACAAGTAGAAAACAACTGCAATTGCGGGGTGAATAATCAAATGATCTACCACAGAAACATTCCTGTAACATAATGTCATATTTCCATGTAATTTTGCATTGTGTGTAGTATCTGTTTATGTAAAGAATTAAATACATTCATATTTAATTCTATATTTATTCTTAGAATTTGTGGGTTCTGTGTTTTCCTGTTGTAAATCTCTGAATGAAACGTGCTCTCTCAACTCTTCACCTTTCTCTCCTCTGCTTGTAAAATTCCTCACAATTGCTCTGATACTTTCAGTCACTGGATTGTCATTCATTTCTCTCTCCAGTACATCTATGAGACCAATGAGAATGGCAACAAGGTTGTTCTGGGTAAAGGGACGTACGGTGTGGTGTACGCTGGGAGGGACCTGAGCAATCAAGTTCGCATTGCCATCAAGGAAATCCCTGAGAAGGACAGCACGTATGTGAAACAAACACTAACACAGCACTGTTCTTCTCCCAGAGCTATCCGTTATGGAGAGACGATAAGCTGTCGTGTTTCTCACAAGAATGTTTTTCCAAAATCACTGTAATGGGAAATGATTTGGCAGAGATAGCACCTACTGGCATGCTCTGAATCCCCAGACCCTCTTTAGGAATCTTGGGGGAGATTGATGAGTGTTTAGACTTTTCAGTCTGTGTTTGTTTCTTTATAATCTGCACAAAGAGCCCAGGCTCGCAGTGCAGTGTTAGGAGGAAATAAAGCGTTCCGTCAAAGGAAATGTGATATTTAAATCATTTTTAAGAGTTTGCCAAACCCTGCTGTGTCTAAGACACAGAACAGGATGTATCCCTATGTTTATCAAGTTGTACTCTTCAGCAAGCAGTTAATGAGATTAAGTTACGTTTCAATCTAGTCGGTAGTGATAATCCAGATGATAAACAACAAAATAGAGAAGATCCCGAACCAAAGCAAAGAGAGGGAGAGAGAGGAAAAACACATTTAGAGTATTGCAATAGCAGCTGTCATTTGACATAATGTGTAAATCTTTTTCAAGCTTTTAAAGGAGTTCAACTCCCCTCAACCATTTCATTTATTCAATTAAAATTCAAACCTGAACAATGTAAGACTTTGCTACACCCTCTATACCAACCACACACAACTGGAGCTTTTGAGAAAAACATTCATTCAAACTGAAAACATAGTTTATCATGCACAGTCAAGACTATTTAAACGTGCTTCTCCCTGAATTTTTCATGTTCTTTCTGACCAATATTAAACTGATTTGTTTGGGACTGGGGAGGTGTGGAGACACCAGTTAGCCTTTTTTTCCACAAATATAGTGTGTAGATTGTGTTTGCATGTATATGAGTGCTTGTGTGTTTGGCCATCCGAAATACTTTCTGCACGTTTTAAAACAATGAACTGTCATATGTAGCATTGTATCCTGTTGTTTCGACCATCTAAAATTAAAAAACTTTTATTCCCTTTATCTCTCAGGTACTCCCAGCCGCTCCACGAGGAGATAGCTCTGCACAAGAGGCTTAAGCACAGAAATATTGTCCAGTACCTGGGTTCTGTCAGTCAGGATGGTTTCATCAAGATCTTCATGGAAGAAGTACCTGGAGGTATGAATCCTAAAATTGAAACTTAATACTAATAGCTTTAAAGAGCAGTAGAGGGTAAATGTCCATTACTGGACATCCTTATCCAAATCCATACACACACATACAGTAACAAAAAATAAGGTATTAAAAATTGTCTTCTCAAAAAGATTTAACTGAAATTCACCCTGCAGTATTAAACTTAAAAAACACTGTATTTCTTAAAACAGGAAATTGTCTAGAATTGGGTGATGGTGTAAAATTTGCTCCGTGCTACACTCAATTAAAAAAAACCCTAAAGACCAGCTTTACACAGTGACAGTTTCATTCAGTTTGTTTATATTCATTCACATATGCGTATACAATAACTGATGCCTTTTCACTTTGATTTTACATGGAGACCCAGATTAATACACTAGCACTCTGTTTTCATTTAATCTAGAAACCAATAATTATTCGTTGGCTAATTAGTTTTAGTTTACCAGATGATCGTTGAAACAATGGAATAAAAACAGATTTGCAGAGCAGTTATATCTCAGCTCCTTGGAAGTGCCAACACAAGGAAGCCCTGCCCCAGCAAGTCTGCATTTCCTCAATTACTGTGTGGCTCTGTTACCGGAGGATGTCTTTATTAAGCATTAAGGAAGTCAGAGTCTGTCTTGTGTGCATGTGTGATTGTGTAACATATACTGGAAGCCAGTTTCAAGAAAGTGGGTGGTTCCAACATCCTGCTCATTGTAGAAAAATGTCTTCAGACAATGACATAATTGTTGGGAAAAAAACAACTGAAGATATGTGAAAATTCCAATCCATAGCTTGGTTGGACATTGCCACATGGCTCTGACTAAAAAAAAACTTAAACAGAAGTTATGAAGCTATTACAGAAGGCCAGTGTGACACATACAGTAGAAATTATATTTTGTTTTCCTCTCCCTTCATGGTCATGTGAGAATTTTTTTTCACTTTTTTTTCCTTAAAAAATTGAAATGAAAAATGAAATCAGCTTGTATGATTTGACATTTACTGCTTGCAGGAAGTTTGTCATCTCTCCTGCGCTCCAAATGGGGTCCCCTGAAAGACAATGAGCCCACTATCATCTTCTACACCAAACAGATCCTCGAGGGGCTCAAATACCTCCATGAAAATCAGATTGTCCACAGAGACATTAAGGTGAGTGGGGCACCCTGGGATTACTGACCATTTTACTTTCCAGAATGATTTCATCCTAACTGTATGGTATGAGGGTGTACTGTATGTGAAACATCTCAGTGTGGGTAACTGGTCTTTGCTGCAGGGGGACAATGTGTTGATCAACACCTATAGTGGAGTGTTGAAGATCTCTGACTTTGGAACATCCAAACGATTAGCAGGGATCAACCCGTGCACCGAGACGTTTGCTGGTAAGATGCTGTGTGTTTAAAAACCTTTATGACTCTGTGTTACTTTGTCAGGACTTACTGTATTTTTATCTGATTGCAGCAGCTGTATTTCAATTACTTTTTTGGTCATTTTCAAAAGGAACTCTCCAGTACATGGCCCCAGAGATTATAGACCAGGGGCCTCGGGGTTATGGGAAGCCGGCTGATATATGGTCCCTAGGGTGCACTATTATAGAAATGGCTACAGGCAAAACACCCTTCCATGAGCTGGGAAGTCCACAGGCAGCTATGTTTAAGGTAAATAAGGGAAATTTTTATATTATATCGATGTTATATATTTTATGTTTACATGAGGATGAATTGTAATATTATATCTGGTGCCACCATCAGGTCAAAAAGTATCAAAAGTATTACTTGTTCTTTCTTTTATGCTTCTGGCTAATGTTAGTGAGGGCTGTACCAAATAGTTGGCTTTGAAGCTTCATTTATAACATCATCATTGGAATTATAAATCGACAATTTAAAGATTAGCCAACAGTAATAATATTAGTAATATAATATGTAATATACTATTTGTAGAAATAAATTTTAGTGGTTTCTGTGTAGTATTGTTTCTGACTTGTGTGAACCAGACATTTCCAATACTTCCAGGGCCTTATTCAGTTCAAAAGAAAAAAAAAATTGAAAAAAGACAAAAATTCACAGCTTTTTTTTTCTTCTAAGAAAATACTCTGCCAAGTTGGATACATAAGAGCTTTAAAAAATGGTTTCCCAGTCACAATTACAACTTGGTTGTTAATGTGAACACTGTTTAGAAGTGGTTATTTAATTACCATAACATGAACGCAGCATCAATGCAGCTTCACAGGGCCACTTCTTTCTTTTCTCTTTTACAACACAGTAATCTCAAATTACAGCTGTTTAAATTAACATAACCATTTTCCTTTAAACTATCCCACCCAGGTGGGCATGTTTAAGATCCACCCTAAGGTACCAGAGTGCATGTCGGACAAGGCGAAGGGCTTCATCATGAACTGTTTCGTGCCGCAGCCCGATGACAGAGCCACGGCTTCTGAGCTGCTGAAGAACCCCTTCCTCAGGTCGGCCCCCAGGAGGAGGACCAGAGCTCCGCAAGAAACAGAATCGAAAGATGTCCTTTCTCCTGGTGAAGCTTCAGTACACTTCATACTGCTCTTCTTTCTCTCATATGTTGTCAGTTTTTCATCAGCTCGATAAATTAAATTGCTTTTAGTTTCCATTGCAAGTCATCTCCCTCCTTTGCATCATTATAACGTTCAAACTGTTATTGCACGTGTTATGACACTTGTTTGTTGAGTATTTTTATGAAAGCAAGACATTTGGTACACTGACTATCTAACCACAGCCTTGTCGTTTTGCAGTGGACTACCAACGTAGCATGTCTGTGCCCGTCTCCATCCTCGTGGAAGACACAGATTCGGACTCGGGTTCAATCGACCTGTCCTGTTCCCTGGACCTGAGGAGGGCCCAGGCCGCCGTCATAGAGGATGAAATCTTAGAGAGCCCAGTGGGCTCCAGCAGCTTCCTGGCGTGAGTAAGACTATTGCTCAACAGAAGACAAAAAACCTTATTATCTTTGCATCAGCAGCGGTTCTACCGTATCTTACATCAATGTCAGACCATAGCGGTTTCAGTCACGTGGCTTTTTGAGGCTACATCCTGTGAGAGGGTTATAATGCCACCCTATCAAATGCTAGTCTACCTACAACCACATGTTACTTACATAATGAATCACTGATATCTGTATCTCAATTTCTTTTTTGTTTCTATTTCAGTAGTTATGTCACTTTTTTGTGATCGACTTTTTACTGAATTTTTGAAAGACATGAATATAAACAAACATAAAACAAGTACACACATTCCATCCTGCTGAGCAGGGAGACGGATACTCATTCATATGCTGCCACTTTAGCAAGCAGATTATGCCACTCTGTGATTGATGGTGTGTGAGCTGACCGCCATTGTTGGAGGAGCAGTCTCCTTACCAACACAATGGTGGTCTGGACCCATTCGGGGAGCTGTATTTTAAGTCCCCCAGCAGAAATATACTGATGTAAAAGGGGACCATCTGACTAATAGCTCTCTGGATACAATCATGAACAGGTGTCCAAAAATCCCTCACTGTGGGGCAGTACCTTAAGACAGAAGTATCCTTATCAGGGCACTTCCAGTACCAGTGGTCACTTTTAAGTTTTACACTTTACAATACAGAGGACACTTTACCTGTATTTTATCTGTTGATCTGGTGTGATTGATCTCTTTATTGCCCCCTACTGTCCAGAATACCAGAAGATTCTGCATCAGACATGAGCAGTCCAGCCTCAACGGAGGAGAATATCGGTCTGTTTATGCTCAGAAAGGACAGTGAAAGAAGAGCCACACTGCACCGAGTCCTCACTAACTACATCAGCAACGTCGTCTCTAACATACAGGAATCTGTGCCTCAGGTGGGTGAAGAAAAGTCACAACAGCACAGGTTAAAACATTGTGAAGTCTGTTAACTGCTTTTTGGTTAGGCTTTAACATTTAGATTAAAACATTGAAAGAACAAATTCTAAAGACACAGTCACCATACACTTGACAACAACTCTTAGTTAGATTATCGGTTTACTAATAATTATATGCCTGGTATTATAATTCATCGATGCCATTTCTTAAAACTGCAATTATTAATTGATTAGTTGTCAATTATTAAATTAATTGCCAATTAGTTTGATAATCGATTATTTGGTCTGAGTTATTCATCAAGACATAAAACTCAACAGCTTCTTAAATGTGAATATTTTCTTTTTCTCCTCTCCTCTATGACCGTAAACTAAATATGTTTCGGTTTTGAACAACACAAGACATTTGAGAAAGTCATTTGGGCTTCTGGAAACATAGATTAACATTTACCATTTTCCAAAATAAAGTTACAGCCCTTCTGTTGATCAGTATCTGCAGCATTGAGCTAATAGGCAAAGACATAATGTGTAAATGAAAGTCTGGTCCTCTGGTTTTTAGTTTGACATTATGGAAATTGTCCAGACATGTTGCCAAAAATGTCAAAGTATGAACCCACAGCCATAACTGTCTACAATGGGTGCAAAGTAAATATTAAAGTTGGCTTGCAGGTTAATGATTTTGAGCCCAAGGGCCACTTATTTCTTCGGTGTTTGAATAAAAAGCAGTCAGTAAAAACATTAAACTAAACTCTTGTATGTATAGCACCACAGCTGGAACTTCAAAAAAGGCAATGATGAACTTGGTAAGAAATATTACACAAATTGCAAGGAATTAGCAGATTTAGAAAACTGTTTTTAAAAAGCTAGGGAAAAATGTCAAGAGAAAAAAAAAACAGGAAAAAAAACTATATTGATAATGATCATAATTACAATTTCTTTGTTTATTTTATTTCTTTTTCTTTATAAATTTATTTATTTATTCATTTTTCCAAAAAGAAATCGCTAATTTTTTGGTCATTTCTAGTTTTGTTGCTCATTGCCTTTTTTCAGTTTTTGAAAGAAAAACAATGTTTCGAAGGGTTAATATAGATAATTAGAGATTATTGGAAAATCTGTTTTACTGTTAATATTGTCATTAGTATCACATTGTCGTTCCCTTGTAAATTGGAGAGAAAAGAGCACTAATTTCAGATACAGTATGTAAGTCTTTAAACACCTCTAGAGTGACAACAGTAGAGGTACTATCCTTAATTTCCCAATGTATTATTTTTAAAGCATGGTGACGGATCATCGCTAACTGCAGACCACATCGCTGAGCTGATTAACTGCCTGCGGGACAATATCCACTCCCCGGACAGGAAGCAGCTGACCAGCAGCTTGCTGGAACTTCGAGCCAAGCTGCTCACTGCCGCAGTGTCACCAAACAGCCTGCAGGCGGTACTGTTCAGCTTCCAAGATGCAGTAAGAGACTCCAGCATCAACACAGATTTCCTGGTGGTTCCACTATTGTCAGCAATAGGCCTAATGAGATTTTTGGGTTTGGATCATCATTCCTCTGTTCTGTGTTTAGGTGAAGAAGGTGTTGAGGCAACAGCAGGTGAAACCTCACTGGATGTTTGCTCTGGATAATCTGCTGAGACAGGCAGTACAGGACGCCCTCACTGTGCTCCTGCCAGGTAGAGCTTCATCCTGCACTGTATAAGTTCAATTGTTTGGTATTCTCTTTGTTTATTTATGGTCATTGTTTCATCCATTCGTCCCCTCCACTCCGCTCTCAGAGCTGAAACTCCAGCTGCAGTCCTCATTTGAGATTGAGGACAGCACTCCTGAGGAGCTGCCTGCTGACCCAGACACTCCTGTCGTTACTGTCCCTGACCAGCTGTGGGCGCCAGCAGACACGCAGCAGACAGCATCCGTACATGAGATCCTGCCCACAGTGAGTCCCAGCTCCCCCACAGAGCTCGTCCTCAACAGCAACTGTCCTCTCAGTGAGAAACTGAGAGACCTGCGACTGGAGACCAGCAGGTAGCATTCAGTTGTTGTTGTTGTTTTTATCATTAAGCTCATGTTAAAGATGCATTCTCTGTACATTTTTAAGAGATTTTGTGATGAACAGCAGTTTGCATCATTGTCATGTCCACTAAGTAGTTAATTTTCGAGGCCATATAGCAGAAATTTGCATTTTTATATGATTGTGATCTGAAATTCTGAGGAAACATAAACACCTTAAACACTGGCATCTCTGTAAGGCAGTACACAGTGATTAATACGATTTTTTGAGTTGCACTGCTTTGTGCTAAGTAATGATTGAGGTTTTGTGTTTCAGACTGCTGAATCAGCTAAATGAGAAGGAGAAAGAGTACCAGGAGCTACTGAGGAAGTCCGTGCAGAAGAAACAGGAACAGATAGATGCGCTGAAGAAAGCAGCAATCATTGAAGGTAATGTTTTTTTTTTAACCACACCAATTTCTTACATACATATAGGGAGCACAATAACTTTGGGATGAGTCCCAGGTGAGTTTGATTGTATGTGTAAGAAAGCATCTGATGAGAGTTTTTGTTTGTTTATTTGTTTTTTGTTTTTTAAGCACATTTCAGATACTGTAGTTTTGATAAAATGTTAAAAAAAAGTTGTACATCTAATTTAATACAATACCAATATGTCATAAATATGTTGAGGGAGTTATTGGTCAAGGAGAGAAGGTAGTGCAACTACATTGCCGTGTTGTCAAAAATCTAGATTTATCAAAACATATCGTTCTGAATATTTGTACCAGTTGCTCTTTCTAACTGTTTTTACATTAAAGTATAATACAGTCAGTCTACAGTCAATTTTCTGTTCTCTGCTGGTAACCAAGAAAAGAAAAGCTGTCATGTTATAAGATTCTTATATTTATATTTTAAATTTAAAATGTTAAATTGTATGCCTTCAAAATAGATACTTTTCAAGGTATTGTATAGAAGTTCAAAATTGCAGTATCGTGACAACGTTACTACATTGTGGGGAAGATCCACAGTCCTTGTTCGTTGAACAGTCTTAAAGACAGCGTCTTTGTTTCGATATTTACATATTGGTTTATTGCCGGTGTTTTTTCCCGACTGTTTACCTAACTGGATGTGTCCTGTAGGAAACACTTTCCAGGGAAACACAGATAGGGATTTTTTTTCAATTATCAAAAAGACTGCCGTTGTGGAATATACCCACTCAATAATGTATATCTTGTATCACAATCAGCTTTCCTGTAGTGAAAAAATAGATGGATGTGTGAATATATATATATATATATATATATATATATATAATATATATATATATATATATATATAAAATAACATTAAGTAACAAAATACAAGTTAGACTTTTTCTGTAAATTTTAAACACGAATACAACAGTGCAAGGGGCAGAGTGCAAGTGTACTGGAATAAATAAAGGTGGTTAATTTCAGCCCATTAGGATACATACACACACTCACACACACACACACACACACATACTGTGTTTATATATGTGTGTGTGTGTGTGTGTGTGTGTGTGTGTGTGTGTGTGTGTGTATGTGTATGGCAATAAAAGAAGTGAATGAAGGGGGATCTTCATTTGTTTCTGTTTGTGTTTTTTTTAAGATTTCTTTTGGGCTTTTATCACCTTTAATGGACAATTTAAGTGTGAAAGGGGGAGAGAGAGGCCGGAATCGAACCTGCAACCATTATTGCGAGGATACAACCTCTTTACATGGGCGCCACTCTATCCACTGAACCACCAGGCGCCCCTGTTTGTGTTTTTATCAGAATGTGGATCTTTCAGATCATTTTGAAAAGCGCCTATGGTTTGCACACTGTATGTTTTATTGTAAGTGTGTCATGCAGTGTTGGTCTTGCTCTGGTCTCCGTTCTGGGTCTTGGTCTATACCCCTCAAAGTCTCGGTCTTGTCTCTGTCTCAAGACATTCTGGTCCTGGTCATGACTTGGCCTTGGTTCAGGTGGTTTTACGACAACGCCGACAGTATGCATGTATACATGTCATTTGACAGCAAATATAGTGTGCTTAGATTATATTTGACAATGATGCTGATGATATGTAACAACAAGTTGGTATTCAAGCTGTAAAATATATAATTTATAATTTGTAGGTATTAAAATTAGGTTGAAAAAATCTGATGTTATTCTTTGAATGGTTTTCACATATACATATTCTTGTCGAAAGTACTTTATGCCAGTAGTTTGACTTGAGTCAGTGAAAACCCATCTATCCAGTACTCCAAGCAGTTCTAAAGAAATTCTCAAAAATATTTGCTCATTCTCTTTGATCTGAGTCAAGTGTCATCATGTAACCTGTAAATCCAGTTAAAATAAGTCTGTTTTTTATGATTCCCACAGTGTGTAATATTTAGTTAAGAAAATATACCAAATTAAAATGAAGGCTATTCAGTGAAGATAATAATATTTTTGTTATGTGTATTGTATAGTATTTTTGCCAGCAATATGAGGAGTGAGCTATAATGCAAGAGTTGGTAAGAGCTCAGCCGATAGTCCAATGATTAAGCGCACATGCTGCAGCATGATCAGTATTGCATCAAGGGACCAAGCCCTCTTTGGATTATCAATATACTCAGTGATTTTAATTACTGTTTCTCAACACTTGTGCCAGTCAGTCCCCACCGCGCCTCAGCTTCAGGCTCTGGATTTCTGCCTGACTGGTTCTTGTCTGAGGCATAGACCATCAGATCATCAGCTAATCTGCTCAAACTTGACTTTTCAGTTGGGATAATGATTATAGAGTCTGCCTGCGGAAACAGGATAAGTGTTTTTGTTGTAACATTAACACTATGAGAAACAGCATGTATACAATTTGCACCACACAGTCTGAATGGTTGTAATCTCTTATAGATGCCGAACAGGGTTCACGGAAAAGCTCTCATCCAGAAGTGAAGGCTTTGGTGTGCTGGCTCAGATCTGTCCATGTAGATCAAGACACTATCAATAAGGTAAACTCAACTTAAGCTCTTTGTTTATTTGCTCCTGAGGCTGTTTGGCATTACTCATCAACCCACTGTTAATCCAAACCTGCGTGATCCTGTTTTTTAGTTGCTCTTTCATGAGTTCACCTTGGACTGTCTCTTCTACATGGCCTCTAGGGATGACTTGATGTACTGTGGAATCAGGTAAGCTGTCTCCACACATCACCCTCACACCATCTGTCCATGCAGAAACGAAAGAGGAGATTGTCCTCACTCAGAGATAGTGGTGCAGACAGGATGCCTCGTTAGTTTGAGTTTTCATCAAAAAAATAAGAAACAACAACAAAAAACAGTGTTGTTAAAAGCTGGTTTGTAGCACTGTATTTAAAGCTGTCCGAAATTGCTATTTCAGAGGTGGCATGCTGTGTCGGATCTGGGCAGCCATCACAGCTCGCAGGAAGGCCCAGCTCAGCACACACAATGAGGACAGCGAGGACACTCCTCTTTAATGGCTGCTGATGTTGTACATCAAAGGACAGATTTATTGACAGGCTGGTCCTGTGTCATCTGGAGGAAGTGAGGCAGTAATGAACGTAACTGTCTCTGCAGGGAACCGATGCAAGGCAGAATGGATTTTGGTTACATTGTTGAACTGTGAATGTATTTTCTTGAAAAGATACTGACCAGTTCTTCCAGTTTTAGTTCATGCAAGGTAGAATGTAAAAACTGTTCATTTAAAAGTTAGATTTTGCCAGCATTTTTGTATAATTTCTCAGGGCTTTGGCAAGTGGGATTGTGTCTTACTTTGCTTTGACTTACCTTCTTGAGTATTGATTAGTCTGCAAACAAAAACGTTAAAAGCTATTTTAATGTTGCCTCCTGACGACGCTGTTTTACTGTGTTTTACAGAAAACTTAGCAGGATCTAAGTTATTAAGCTAATGCTGTATTTAAGATGAATGCCTCTGCATTCTGGGGAAAAACAGTTATTTTGTACTGTTTATCCTGTTAAAACTCATTCAGATAATAAACTGTAAACCTAAATCTGTCAGACTGGCTTGTTATCTGCATGCAGCCATTTCTAACAGTGACGAATGTTTTTTTTAGAGAGAGTGACGTACGGTGGGCTGGAAGAAGTGATGAAGTGGTGAACAGTCTTAAAATTCCACACGTGTTCCCTCATCTGTTTTCACAGTGTTGACATCTCCGTAGAAACAGCGACACAGATTTTGCTCGTGTGTCTTTGTCTATGGTATGTGTTTACTGTTTTGCTGTGCTTCTGTGCAGATCTGCTGTTTGAGTTTTAGACTTCTAGGCAAGGAGTTGTTTTTGTTTTTGTTTTTTTAATAAATCATTTTGTGTAGTCCTCTCTTCGTTTGGTTTAGACAGAAATATTAGGAGTGGGAAAAAAATAGGGGAGGGGAAGGTCAGGGTGTTAGGAAATGACCCAGGTGGCAAAAACATTTCACACATACAAAAAACATCTCACACATATCTAATTTATATTTTTCAGTGTGTCAGTATTGCCTAGTGATGTCAGTGGTCCTGTGTTAGATCGGAGGATGTTCCTTATTTTGATAATCTCAACAGAGACTTGTTAAATGCTGTGTGATATCAGCTCCAGTGCTCTGCCAGTTAAAACATGAGTCATTTCATTGAGAGACAGGGCTTGGCTTCTAACAACCATGGCACTCTTTAAACAATTTAAACATCTGGCTGGAAGAGTCATTTTAAAGGGTGTGTTCTATTACTTTTACGTGACCTTGTGTGACCTCTTTGTGCCTATCTGAGTGATAGTCAACTCATGGATGAGAGGCCTGTGCTTGTGACGGTGCAAAATGAAAACATTAATGCTGCCTTCAGCTGAGCTGTAACATTAGCTAACTCAGTGATGCTAGGTGAGCGAGCAGTCGATACATGCTTTCCTCTGCACAGTGATGTGGTTGGCTGTTGTTGTTCATTATAAAGAAAATAGTTCCTGCATGAAACTGCAAAAAATAAGTTCTGTGGAATTGCTTGAATAACGAGGGTTGTGCACTGAAAGAAACATTGCTGTTGAGTTTTTTCAAATGTAACTTTTGGAACTTTAAGCACCATAAGCTGAATGCCATATAGGTCCATTATATTTGAAAAAGGCAGACATATCTACAGCCAATATCTCCAGCACTTGACAACTCCCTTTAAAATCAGCTGCAGTGTGCTGCAACACATAAACAACAGCAACTTCTACTATGATTTAAATCTGGCATTCCCCTTTCCTGTCTTCATAGATTCATGAAACCCTTTATTCATTAACATCATAGAAAAAAATCTCTCCATCCCTTTTGGCCAAAACCTCTTTCAGTCGTCTCTCAGTGAAGATGACAATCTTGATTTACCTCTGCAATAATCCAGAAGGCTGAACAAATCAGAGGGTACAGGTTCAATAAACAAAGCCACGCATCTGTCTCCTCTGTCCTTGGATGGTGTCAGAAAGGAAATTAATAGCCAAAAGATATCAACTAAATTCAATTTTGCATCATCCTGTCTCCTCACTCCACTCTCCTGCCTCCCTGTTATTTGCATGATGAATTAATCTTGTGATGAATAGTCAAAGAAATATTTTTTTATGTGACATTTAAAACATCGATCCTTTGTGAGATTTCTACATGCTAGTGATCAGCATGTTAAAAATTTTTGACAATATAGTATCCTAATATTCATCCTGCATTTTAAAGGCTCTGATACTGAATGAGTGGATATTTATATCAAAATAGATATATAAAGCTGTGCTGTCTACCCACATTTCACTGAGAGGGAGATGCTTGCAGATTTTCTGTCACAGCCATAGAAGATAATATGAACGATTACTTGCTCTTTTCTGATTAAAACTGCTAGTAAATGAGAGTGTGATATAGGGTTCAGTTAGAATGAAAACCTGAATCAACATGGCTCTCTTGGAGCTCATGCTTTTTTAATGTAATCTTGAAAAAAATTATACTCAACTAGAAATAACATAGAATTCTCCTCTTTACAGTTTGTAGATAAAGCCTATGTCTTCTACACAAATTGGCATAAAGTGGCTGTTGTCATGTTTGGCATATTAATGCTAATGTGCTACGTTGACTGAGAGTCGTAGTGCCTTACAGCGACAACGCGGGCAGCAGCTGTCACCTCAAACTCATTTCCCATTACAGTTAATTGAATGTAATGTAAGCACAACCCCCTGAGTCTCCCTTATACTAATAAGATTTATAACACAATAGCATTAGGACTGTCCGGCTTATAGGATGCAAACTGTTTTTGTTTGATGAGATGTAATGGTGCACCCAGTCAGTGTCAACTGGCTCATGTCAGAAAATTGATCTATTTGCAATGGAAAGTACACAGACAAGGTTACAGCGTCTTCTCATTGTTCACACTGATGATGGCACTTTAATCCTGAAGCTCACATTTATCGACTTGTCATCATCAGGATGGATTTTTCAATTCTGGCTCTAGTTTCCATGTGCATCAGAGGAACTGAAGGATGTAAGGGAATCATGTTTGTGTCTTTCGTGTTTCTCTGTTCTTCCTTCTCTAGTCCAGAATAAATCCCTCTATCTCTGTTCTGTCTGTGAGTGAGGCTAAGCCACTGATAGGCAAATAATGAGGACTGCTGTCAGGGGGATTTTGGCAGGGTCTTGGGGGGATTGAGGACGCCACACTGGGAGGCCCAGAACCTAGGGGATTACTGAGCTCACCCTCTTCTTTGCCAGCTCCCATAGGACAGGTCACCCCCACTGTCCTGGACTCAACTTGTGCCAACACGCATAGGGAAAGCTAAATTTGACCATTCCTTGCACGATTTGATTAAAAATGCAGCAGTGGGGTTGCAGCATGAATCAGACTTTTGCTTCTGCTCTGAAGAGCAAATCGTGTCTCTGGCCTTGAGTGTACCACTTAAAGAGCTTGTTAATTACCATTTCATCATTTGTTATTTTAACATATCATTAACAGCAGAGCTCACTAACAAGCTCGCTGTCGTGCTTCTGTTACTGATGCTCACATGCCTGCAGGTGCTCATGTTTACTACATGCACACACAGATCAGGACATGGCCATTCTCCTCATTATTTCCTTGCTAAACTGGTACACCTCTCTCCTTACCATGCTTTTATTTTTACAGGGTAGAAGTATGCAACATGATCACATGAGAGCTGATTATCAGCACATTCTTTGCATTGCTGTCACTACTCTGAGTGTCAATGACACTTAACTGCATTGGAATTTGGACATGTATATAAATAGTACGATTTAGTCTCAGATTATGTCACAGAAATGTAAGACTCGTCAGTACTTGTTTACATACACTACTTGTTGTTCACAGATTTGTTTTTAGGAAATATTTTTAGCCTTGTACACTGTATGCAACTGTTAATTGCGGCTGTGGTATTTGTCTCCCCAGGAGCGTTTGATAGGAATTTCATTATCTGTATGACACGTAGGAGGAGGAAGAATTAATTTTACAAGCAATCAAGTCGAAGCCAATTATGTTGTGTTATCGCTTCTTTTACTCTCAGGCTCATTTTGGAAAAGAATAGCCTCTAAATAGCAGCTACTATTAGAACAGGCCAGATACAGCACTAACACCATTGAATGAGAGCTATGATGGTTATAACTGGACCGAAATATTCCCTCACCAGTTCAGAGGTATATAGAATTAATCCTGGCTATAATCCAGGGAGTTGAATTAAAACAACTAATCTGTGTGTGTGTGTGCATACACATGTGTAAGAGCACTTGTGTTTATGTGTATGTGAGACAAAGCTTCACTGATGCTTGACCTCAAGACCTTTCAACCTTTGTTTGTCTCTGCTGTGTTTGTGTCACTCTGAAGGCCACCCATCCATATGACACAGAGCCAATGATTTCTATCACAGAGGAGTGAATTTGTGACCTTTTAAAATTAATGAGACCTTTTCAAATGGTAACAAAAGATTTTGCACATATGCTCTGAGAGTAGACATTGCTGTATATTGCTTTATGCTCTTTGGTTCGTCCTTGTTTTCTTGTTTGTAGCCATACTAGTGACTTAACACAGGGATGCCAGTATCGATCAGTCTGCAGTTTGGAAATATGAGAATGGAAGAGATTTATAGTCTCCAGAGGATGAAAAGTACAGACTTTGGTAATCCCCTGACTTTTTCCTCTCGTGCCACCATAAGGTTCCCGTTTTGATTTTAATGAAATATTTCAACAACAATTGGATGGATTGCCATAAAATTTGGTAGATATCTATAGTTCCCAGATGATGGCTTCTATTGACTTTGTTGATCCCCTGACTTTTTATCTCGCACCACCAGGTAAAACTGTTGACGTATCGATCACAAAATTTTAACATCTACTTGAGGCAATGGCTTAAATTTAATACAGACATTCATGGTTCAGAAATGATGTACTGTACTTTTCAGGTCCTTTATTTTTCCTCAAGTGCTATTATCAGGTTGACGTTTGTGTATTGTGTATTGGGTGGATTCAGCTGGTAGATTTCCATAAAATTTGGCACAGAACCATGGTGTAGTGGAGGGTATTTGCAAGTCTCCAGGGTATATCTAGTTCTTTTTCTGGCCACTTTTTCACCTATCAGCCAAAAACTTTATACCATATAGGAAGGTATAACCACTTCCTTCTCTGTAACCTACCAATCTATTTTTACCCAGACTTCATCAACCGCCACTACACCACTGGTACAGACATATACACCTCCCTCAGGGTCAATTGTGAATGTTGGCCTAATTTTTTTTATCTATTTCAGGTCAGAATTTTGACTTTGATTAATGAGAAAATACCTGCAAAACTAATGAAATTCCCACCATCTTCAGTTGTAACCTATGTTGTGTTTAGTGCTTATTATAAAAAGTCAGGATGCTAATGAGCCGACCTAAGATGGTGAACATGACAAACATTACACCTGCCAAACATCATCATGTTTGCATTGTCATTTTGAGCACATTAGCATGCTGATTTTAGCATTTAGCTGCCTTAATGCAGCTTCACTCGGCTGTTAGCATGGTTGTAGACTTTGTTTTGATTGATGTTTTCTTAGACTCTTTTCTGTTTTCCCGTTATTCCTCCTGTAAAGTACTTTTTAACTTTTTTTTATTAAAAGCACTGTACAAAGTTACATTAACTTGCTTGCTCAAGAGGCACCTAGTATGATGACTGCGCAGTGCTGATGGTACTCTCTTGAATGGCCAGTTTAACCTCGCTGAAGCTCAGGCTGAGAAGGTTTCCCTCCTTACAAATGGAACCAGAGGTCAAGGGAAGGCACTCCCACCCTCGCATTCACGTTTTTTCCTGCCTCTGCTATTTCCCTCCTCTCCCTCTTTCTCTCTCTCTCTCTCTCCTCATTGTGGGTTGTCATGGAAATGAAAGCATAGGGAGGGGGGGCTTCTATTATTGAAGCAGTTGTGGGATTGGTAGTGGGCTGGGAGTTGGGGATAGTGAAATGGAGCAATTCATGCACTCATAAACAGAGAGTGCGGTGGAGCAGAAGGGAGGTGGAGGGGATGGGGGTGAGGGACAGAGAGATGAGGAAAAGGAGAATAGAGAGGGGCCCCTGGGGGTGAGCGGAGAGAGGAGCCAACTCCACGTGTTTCGGCCCTGCTTCTAACTAATAGCACGTTTTAGGCCATTACGTCATGGTCTGCAAGGCTCTCTGCTGTTTGAGACATACTGCTGCGGAATCACATTCCTCATGGAAGACAGAGAAATGAGCTCCTGGTAATGCCACCTGTTGTCCAAGAGGTCAGGGGAAACTGTTCAAGGGAAATCCGTGCAAAAGGCATTTATGAGCAGTGGACTGTGTTAATTACCATCTGTACTGTAAGCCATATGGAGAAAAGTTTAAAGTAATTTATTTTAAAAATAGACTTGTCAAATCCATGAATAAAGTTATGCTAGTTATTGGTGGATGCAGCAAACACATGCTGCTGTTTAAGTTATCTGTTCGTCTTTTGCCTTGGATAGAAAAGTGTACATGCTGAACCCGATGCCAGAATGATAGATAGATAGATAGATAGATAGATAGATAGATAGATAGATAGATAGCACAGCACAGCACAGCACAGCACAGCACAGCACAGCACAGCACAGCATAGCACAGCACATTGGGAAAAAATGAGATTCAGGAGTTTTTACCCTCCGAGCAGAGGGCGAGATCAGTTGCCATATAAGAGGATTAGTAAATCATTGTGATTGCTATGGTATTCCAATGTTATTTTTTGGAAAGCCCTGCAGATGTGAATGTTATATGGCACACTAGAGGCCAACGCTGTTGTGTTTAACACCACACCCTCTCATGCCTCTTCTGCTTCCATGATGCTGGCATGCTGTCTAAGATCACACACCGGAGTGGCATGATGCCGTCATTATTTGGGTCTGTGTAAAAATGCAAAGGCAGCATTAAGAAGGGATTTCATAGCAGCCCTACAGTGTGATCTCTGTGTAAAAAGGGCTATAGATAGATAGATGGATGGATGGGAAATTCTTACAATACAGCAGCATTTTATTTTGGCATTGCACAAGAACAGGAAAAACACATTAACAGTAACCACAGCATACTCTAAAAGTACGATATATATCTATAGAATAACTATAGAATGTAATGTACTGTATATATACTAAATACAAATACTAGAATATGAAATATATTCATAGGACAACATACAACCGATATATAAATTAAACAAATGTGCAATTTGCTCAAATTTTCATTTTTAGAATGCTATGAGATAGTATGGGGAAAATTATTTGCAAATTTACAGTGTGCAAGGTTATTGTAATGCAAATCAGCGTGGAGTTTAGATGGGACAGCAAACTGTAAAGTTGATTCTGTTAGACAGAGGTGCGGTGTTGTACAGACTAACTGCTTTGGAAATGATCATGACCGTTGCATTATGAAAAACATAGGATCCAGTGTTTATGGGGCTCGACCTGTAGGCTACTAAGAATGATGTCAGAATACCTTAACCTGCTTCAGTTTTGAACATTACATCTTTCATCCATCTCAGAGTTCGCCAGCTTTTTGGAAGTACAGTACAAAAATGCTGAAGTACTCCTTTAACTATTTGATAATTTTGATAGATAATACAAAGATATAGAGAGATGTGAGGTACTTATTCAAACCAAGAACTTAACACTGAAGTTTAGCCTAGTACCGCTTTAATACAATGGGTCTGCAGCATTCAGTAATTTATCTACAGTAAAACATGCAAATCACAAGACCTCCCTACTCCCTAAAAAAGATCCCAGTCTACAATGAGAGGCAGACTATATGACTCAGTCTAAACAGAGCTCTTTTTTCCCAGCGCCCTAGAGAGAAACACAAAGAAACAGGGAACTCTCCCACACTCTATCTCTCCCCACCTCTCTGTCTGTGCTTACACACACATTTTTCCAGTGTGACATGTGATGTAGTGTCTTATTAAATCACACTACAGGAAACAAAAGACAACATGATCGTAAATTATATGATTCTACGGGCCCCCTACAGGTGCAGGTGACCTTCGACCCTGCTGAGTTAAGGCAGTGACGTGGTAACTAAAATAGTGTTGCTTTCTGAAGCCAGGACAGCAAACTGCACAAGCACCTGCACAAGTAAACAAACTCAACTGACATCATTAAAGTGTGTGCAACACTGTCTTTGCTAAATGTCTTAGCTAGATTGAGCGAGTGCCAAGAAACATATTTCAGCAGTAAAACCAAAGTAGTTAATTATCCTTGTATCCACCCTTCCATCATGCTACACCACCCTTGCTGCTTCAATGCTAGTATTCGCTGAAGGCGGAGATAGTATATTCGGTAGTCTATATAACATAGGCTGCGTCCATGTTCTCTGGGGACATTCTGAACATTCCTGCTATTGTTGTTTCATTACCAGGCTGAGGGTTACCCTTGCCATTCACAGTGGCTGACCTCTAGACTCACTGGCGGTGCTGCTGGTGACCACGCTCCTTGGAATAGAACGAGGAGCTCTTTCCTCTGCAAATGTGAGGTGCAAAAATGTTTTGGTAGGTGCTAGAACAGCTATAACTCTTGTACTTTTTTAGCACTTTCTTAAATAACCAGTTCACTTCAGAGCCTCCAAAGGGTCACAGGGGTTTTGGGTTTTTTGTAACTACTCATTACTTACACTGGCTGTGTTAGAGCAGTTCCAGCTGCTGTTTCTTGGCTATGGTGGGTGCACAGACTGTAGAAGATAATGGATGTAGCAACTGTGACGTCACCCATTGGTTTGTGGACTCCTGTTTTGAAGCCTCCGGTTCGGCATTTAGTCCGTTGCCACTTTGTTTTGTTTTTTTTAAGCCAGAAATTACCATATTTGGATAATAAGAAAGCGCTGCAGAAGAGTGAGTGATGGATCTGACTCACAGATTGTAGGGACCTGGCAGAACAGCCTGTCAGTTAAAGTGGCCACGCCCTTAAGTATGTGTAAGTTTAAGCCGTAATAAAATATAAACAAATTAGTTATATAAAAAATCAGCAAACTTTCTCTACGGATCTTAGGGAGTGCTAAACACAAAATCCGCTGTGACTCTTCAGGGTCCCCCTAATTCATCTTTTGCACAATATGTAGACTTTTATTCCAACTCTAGGATGGATTGTCATGACATTTTTCCCAGCATTAATGGGCCTCAGGAGATGATGAGCATGAGGGCAATATTTGTCGTTTTGAATAAAATTTCTCAACTCTAGGATGGATTGCCATAACTGGTTATCCATAAATTGGATAACTTTTGGTACAGCCATTTGTGTTACCCTCACAATGAAAAGCAAAAACTAAACTAAGATCGTTAACATGACAGTCTATAGCCTAGCCGTTAAACATCATTATGTTTGCATTCTCATTGTGAGCAAGTAAGTATGCTGATGTTAGGAACTGTAGTGCTCTTTTCACTCCTGAACACCCACCTGGGCTTCACGCAGGTTTTTGTTTAGTTAAGTTTGGTGTTGTAGCTTCTTCACTTTCACTTCTCTTCACTTCACTTGGTTGCATATGGGAGAATTTAGTCATCTTTCTGACAGAAATCTTTTAATTTCACCCCTATTCCTGATCTTTTTACTATCCTAATCAAGAAAGGGCTTTCTGACAAAAATCCCCAATGGCAAATTTCTCCCAACAGCTACTTGGTTACCTCTAAGATGACACATAACTCAAAGAGGTGGAAAAAAAGAGAGACGTCAGGCTTCAAAATACTATCTTTACAATGATAAACCCTCATCAGCATTGCTCTGTTCTTCTGCGGTATCAGTTGTCCCATTGAGTCTGCTACTGGATCAACACTCCCTCTTCCTTTTTCCTTTAAGCTTTTTTCCTTTGCTTTCTTATCTCTTCAGTTAGTTCCTCTTATTTGTGGGGTGTGTATTTACTGATGAAATCATGTCCTCGTAGTGGTAATGATTTTTGTTTACTCTTTTATTCCCAGTGTTCTCTGTTAACTGCCTTTTTCAGGGCATGAAGTGCTTATGGCAATCAGTGGCACTTTAATGAAACGTGTATGTGTGTGAGCATGTGTGTGTGTGTGTGTGTGTGTGTGTGTGTGTGTGTATGGGGGTATCTGTGTGTGAAGTGAGGAGTGCAGCTGCAGCTCCAAAATCAAGCCCTTTCTTGAGCATTGAGGGATGGATAGAAGAGGAGGGGGTCCTCCACTTCCTGTGTGCAGTGAGGTCAAACAAGTGGTTCCCAAATGGAGATGATGACATAGGCTCACAGGTTGATTACAGAACTTGGCATGAATTCAAAGCAATAAATGGAGAGGAGTGTGACAGTAGAAAGGAACTTTATGTGTGTCTTCATCAGTCACTGTTTCTGTCAGCAGGACTTTAAAAAGACATGCATCATTTCAGCACATCTAAAATCCACCGAATTGACACCAACTGTGCAATTTTCTCCTATTTTCATCCACCTTTATGGCTCATTAGCACAGCATGGTGCAGTGATGTGTAATAAATGGACACACGTCTCCTGCCTTTGATGTATGCTTTAGCCTAATGTCCTTTAATTACCTATCAGACGGCTGGCTCAAGCACCTGGTCTACTGTCTGGTGTGCAGGGTTGAATAGTAATGGTTTCTTTGTAACACTACCATGTGCTCTTTTAACATGCATGGTTATCCTTTAGAAACCCAGAAACCCATTTGAATCATTGCTATTGTGCATTTTTTGTTTTGTTTGTTTGTTTCTTTTTAGAAAATATGTTACATTAGAAAATATACCCACATTGGTAATTGTCATACCCACTCTTAATTGTGTTAAATCCACTCTGTTTTGATATTAAAATTCATGAAATAAATTGTGACAAAAAGACATTCTGTGTTAGATCAAGGTAGCTGTTAAATTAAACATGTCGACATTTTTATTTAAAAATTAATGTTGCTTTTACTTCACCCTGCAAAGGTGTTTTATATTTTATATTTTCCAGAAGTAAATGGATTTATTTGTGCCTCATCTGATTTTTGAGGTTATTTTTATTTTATTTTTTTTAAGAAACAGTCAATGTAATTTCTCTATGTCTTATCACTGCAAAAACATAAAACAGCAAGCTCACTACCTTATTAGGGCAAAGATTCAGTTATATCCCTTTTATAATAGAAAGTGAATTGTTTCATTAGCTGAGTTTGCATGTTGATGTGTAAGAATTTAATGACGCTTAATAATCTGTCAAGGCCATAAGGCTCTTGTTATAAGAAAGAAGTATTGCTTCTACTTTTCTGGGTTTTGGACAAGGTGTTAAGTTATTGATTTTTCATTAGCACTCAAAGACACTCCTGCTCGCCTTCTTTCCTTCCTTTCTTCTTTTCGTGACTTGAAATGAGTGGAAATTGACTATTTGTTGCTATTTTTCAGTAAATGATATACTACACTTCTGTGATTCAATTACAGGTAGCTGTTGAATCGACTGAAATTACTTTAGGGGGCTGGGCTTTTTGACAAAAACTTTTCTTTAAATCATGGTGTGAACTCATCAAATGCAATTAGGAAGAATATGACAACAAGTACAAGTTGATGTCAACACATGCATGTTAAACAGTCACTCTTCTGGCTTTAATTCTGCAAAACCACACACTCTGCAGCATGCACACCCAACCCCCCACCTCCTTCAACATCCCCCACTTTCCAGTTGCAGTGACAGGTGGCTCTTGGGGGTTTGGGGTGAACACGACTCAACAGCTGCACAAAAGAGCCCCACTGGGGTCCTTTTGACGGGGTGTCCCCTCTCAAGCGTGCCGATCAGCCCCTGGCCCAGCCCCCACCTTGGCAGATGCTCTGAGATCCACAGGTGGCAGATGAGAAGACACTCTGAAGTATTTAAAAATGTTATATAACCAACATCCCTTTTAGGTTTTGTGTGTTGAACTGGGTGATGTTTACTCTGGTTTTCAAGAAATCCAAATATATGACTACAGCAGCTCGAGCTTGGGTGGAGTAACCTGTTTTGGCATCAAAACATCTGAAACAAAAGTATCGCTGACAGGAAAATCTAGTGTTCTCTTTACACTGAAATGACATGCATATACAAATCATTAACAGTACGTATCGGTTTGTCATGGTTGCAGACTCTGAGAAGTCTGCCCTTACTCAATCTGAAAGTATGCTGACATACACCATTAATATGCAAGCACGCATGTCGTAGAGGGTACATTTGTGAATGCTTCTTCTCTTAAAGTGCATCCTCTTTAAATTTCCAGATCTTTTTTTTTTTTTATAAAAATGTCTCTGAGATATCCTCATTGAAAAGCCTCAACAGATAGGGTGATGTTTTTTAGTTTGCTGTGAAGGAAAATGAGAGGTCACCTACATGCTGAATTAAAATGACTGATTTACAAGAATTTCTAACTTTGATACAATATCTTGAAAATACCACAATTCAATACAATTTTCTATATCACAGGGAACACTGACTGTGTGCATACAATTTCACAGCTAAAACAAGGGTATAACATGACAATGATGACTTCTTTTCTTGGTCAATAGCAGAGAACAGAAGAAAGACAGCAGTAAAAATTTAATCTCAAGAAAGCGAGAAAGCGTAGCTGATGCCTGTGTATTGATACTGCATAAAATGAGTATTGGCTGTTACAAATATTCAAATGGATATGTATTGATAAACTGATATTTCTGACAACAGGACACTGACTATAGCCTAACATGCTTCCAAAAATGTTTTGAAGCAAATTCTGAAGCCTGTTTTAGACTACCTTAAAGGTCAAAACTTTGATGCAACATATTTTTGGGACATTGCAATATTCAATATATTGACTACCTCTCTGTTTCCTTGTTATGTTTCTTCTATTCTGCCCATAAATATGTACTGATTTAAAATGCTAAAAAATGCATAGGAGTTATAAAGAGTAAATGAAACATTTTATTATAGGCACATATTTGCCCCAGAAAAATAAGTGAAATCCTTGTATGCTGGTTGTTTACTGCGGTGAAATGTTACAGCAATCTAAGAATTAATAAGATTTATTATCAAGTAGGATGTCACTTACAAGGTATTTGCTTTAGTTTTAGTGCATACATTAAATAAGAATAGGGCAGTGTAGTTTACGACAACACTCAAGAACATAAATATAGAATAGAAAGGTTATGATAAAACAATACAAAATACTGTTTTACAAAGTACTATAACAACAAATATGTGCAATATAGCTGCCTTAGAATGAGAGCATTGCAATTTGGTGCAGGATGTTGAAAAATAGGTTTTTCGTATTGGTAGACCTCTTTACTAATTCTGTATTTTAATTAGATCAGCAAGCTTTCTATATTATCCGTTAAGTGTTTTCCAAAGGAAAGATTTATATTGAGTGTGAACTGTGAACTAGCAGGGTGTGAGAGCATTGTAGTTTTGTGGATGGAGGACCCAGTCAGAATAGAGGGGGGCAAATATTTTCCTCACATAAAAAATAGTTTTATTGGTGAAATTTTACCTTAAGATTAAAATACAGTAGCACTGACAACTAAACATTACTATGTATATCTTCCATAAGTTTAAATCTGGGTAGAATTTGACAATAAATACTACAGGTAGCAGCCGCGCCCCCCTCCTGGTAATGGTACAGTCCGATCCGGAGGCCAGTCAGGGACCATCCGCACAAGCAGAGGAGCATCAGCTGTGGTGCGTCGGAGAGTGAAACTTCCCTCACTCCTCCTCCCCTGCTTTCTTTCTCCCAAATTCCCTCCGACACCTTTTTTATGTAATTCCTCCCAGGAGCAGCCGCAGCCACCGGTGCCTCCATCAACAGGCGGGTACTGGCTGGGGTTTGTTTAAATTTTGTCCTCTCTGTGGTCGAACCGGACGCTCTCCGAAACGGTTTCCTGCCCGGTTCGTACAGGACATCGGGTGCAACTGGAGTGCCTCCACCAAGTTTCCCCCCCTTTCTGCCTGAGGAATGAGAGGACTGCCGAAGAGGAAGAGCAGAAACTCGCACGTTTGAATGAACAAAAGCGCAGAAAGCGAGGGAATTGCCGCCAAAATGGAGGAAAATACTCTACCAGGAGACACATGTAAGTGTAAATTCACGGTATTTCAGTCTACCTTTGAGATGAATTTGAATTGTTTTGAAAAAATGCACGAGTGCTTTGTCATTCATGTCCGTTGTCACGTTGTAACAAAGTCATTTGTAACGCTGTCTTACGAGTGTTAACTTTATTAGTTACCAAGCTCATTCATGGGTTTAGAAACACTGTTGCAGTTTAGTTAAAGCGGTAGAGAGCGGGGTCGGGAAGGAATTCGTCTGATACATTATGAATAATCCATTTGGAGGTGCGGATACAGACAGTCCACAGATCATAAAGCTAATGCAACCTTGTTGTTGTCCACAAGATTAACACCTAAACCTCAAGCCAGATTTGAATCTGTGTGAGAATAAAATTATGATTTACCAGTTTGCATACCTTTTTGATGACGAAAACAAAACACCGGTATGATCAGTAGCAGATTGGTGATGGCTGTCTGTTAACAATATGTTGCAATTTCTTTTGCACAAAGCTCAGCCACCAGGGTTATAACAACACAATTTGCGTTAGATGAGGTAATCTGACTAGTACCACCCCATCCCCCTCCGTAAGTTATGTTTAGCTCACTACTAACATGATGCAGTCATAGGCAGCTTGGCATCCCTTCCTGTCTCCTCTTTGCTGCTGCTCCACCAAATACAGAGGGTATTTGTTGTGCGCACAGGTGCAATGGAGCTAATTTTCTGCTGGTGCAGAGATGCATCAACAAACAACTGAAATCGAGAAAATTTTAATGAGAGGCTCAGCTCAGGGCCAAAGTGCAGTGGATAAAGAGTCCACCTCACACTCCAGCCAGATGCGGCTTACTGCTTTTATACCTGCTATTACAAATATGTGATCTTGTGATCATGCAGTTCAAGGCCAGTGTCCTATCTGCACCACTCAGTTATGACAAATATCTCAGTTTGAGACCAGATGAAATGTTGGAAACTTACCACTGTGCAAGTTGCACCCAACGTTGCTCCAAAATTTGAACCTCCATGCCTTAAGCATTGTGCACTGACATGGTGCTTGCTTCTGGAAATAGAAGGGGACACACACAATGTAACCTCCTCCTTCTGACAACAGGAAACTTCCTTCCTGCTGACAGGGGTCTTCATGGAGGGAGGTCGGCTTGTTTTGGCTCTGCATCAAGCAGGAGTAGAGATGCGCTCCACCCTGATCGTGGGAATCTTGACCAGTAGACAGAAATGTCTTTAAACAACCATGTTCTGAATAACATAACGTACGTGCCATGAACTTGGGAGGGACTGTCGTTATATGTTGTGACTCATGGCAGAGGCACTGACATCATGCCTCTTGTTTTGTGGGATTTTGAGTATGTCGGCCAGACTGTTATGCTTCATGTGCTTACCGATAATGATCAAAAGTTGTTTCTCCAGCTCTTTCTTTATGAGTCATCAGTGGTTTCAACATAACTCAAAGCTCCAAGTGGGACTTTTGTCTCCAGCTTGATGTTCTGTGATCATGTTTTTCACGTTTGCACAGCTGTATCAGATACAAGTCATTATCGGAATATCACTTAACTGTTGATCTTGAGGAAGACTGTATCTTTATGTCTCAAGGACATAATGCTCTTTTACGAGGAAGAGAGAATACGTCCATCCTTAAAAATCTCTGATAAGAGACATGTCTTCTTGCCATATCAGCTCCCAAGAATGTGTGTTGCCCATGTAAAACATCCTTGATCAAGATATGTGAACAACACCTGGAAGCAGCAGTACAATTGGAAAAGTCTCCTCCTTTTGTTGAAATACAGGCACTAAAGAAATCTCACTTGATCTGTCGTGCTTGAAAACTAGCTCTTGGACAGAAGCAGTTGAAAGCCGGGCCCAGCATTGTGAAAACCTGCTGTCAGGACTTATGGAGAAGACCCTCTAATCCCTCTTTTCTTTATGCAGGCTTTCTTCCCTCTGCGCTTTCCACTTTGCCACTCTTTGACAGCCGCCTCTGTTTGGTCATGCTCTTTAATCTCCGTACCTGAACAGCTAAGCTGTGACCAGCTGAGATGAATAGAAACTTTTTTTTTCTTTAAAGATTTGCTGTTTCTAGCATATTCAGACACCCCGGGGAAATTGCATTGCTCATATCTCTGAAATTCGTACAGGAGGAGCCGGATGTAAACTGTAGAAGAGACTGAGACGATGGTTTGAATTGTTAATGAGCCATTATACAAACTTTGAAGCAAAAAAGACATGCTGCTTCACCACAGATGTATTGAGAGAAAACGCCTCAGCAGACTGACAGGAAGAGGGATCATAGTGTATCCTTGTCTGTCGTGTAATATGGGAGAATCCACCAGCTTTGGCTGTCAAGCCCGTACTGTAATGAACAGGATCAGTAAGCTGCACATAGTCAGCCACAGGAGTTCTTATGTGATCAGGGGGATATGTGCGACCTCGTCCCATTTTTTTCGAATGTCTTTGTAAATTAGGAGTGGGCAGGATCCCATGGGACCTTTGGGATTCACTGCCTAAATGAAACGTGATAACAACGGGAACTGACATTGTTTTTGCGCAGGACTAATTGTGAGCAGTGCAGTGGTGAAGTGTGTTAATGTGAGATGTTTTCATGTTCTGCAGGAGATGCTGTGTTTGACTCTGACAGGTTAGAGATATACGAAATCACTCGTGTTTAAAATGTATCATTTAAAGTATGATTGTATGTGAAATTATGAGCAGAGTAATATACTTTTGGGAGTGCAAAATTGTTGCATGCTACTGTAACTCTGTATACATAGATATGAATCTTACTGTATCGGTCAGGCAACAGGCCTAGTGATGCCAGTATTCACTTTATATATTCTGCTCTTTGGCCTGGAGAATGTGAAGCTTTAAGTCATTTATGCAGTGAAATTAAATATTTCTGCATCACAAATGAATGCTACATTACATTTATGCTGCTGTTCCTGCTGTTTTTAATCTCATTCATAGAACTGGGTGGTGCACACAAAAGGTAGCAACCTATGTGTGGGCTCCATTTTGCATAATCCATTTAATTCAGTGTATGTGGCTGCAATCACAGATTACTTTGTCAATCAAATGGCTCTTTCCAGGCATGCATGACTAAAAGGATTAGAGTAGCAAACTGAGAATCATTATACTTTACCACATCTTTTCACAAGATTTCTTTTGGTGTATAGATTGATTGATTATTCCTTTAAAGCTACTTCAGGCAGCATTGTTGGCGTAGGAAACAGAGGGCTTCCCAGTTCCTGCATGTTCAGATATGTGTAGTGCCCATATTCAGCACATTTCTGTAGAGGGGAAGGGACTCAGCTGTGTCGCTGTGAAGTTTGGTGAGAGAAGGGAAAGGAGCGCTGATATCTGAGTCCCAAAGAACCGACTGATGTCATGCCAGCACTGTGCCATTGAGGTCTGCTTTTCAAAGTACAGTGCAATTTTTAGACAGTGACATATTTTCACTTGTTTTGGCTCTGCTGTGCTCCAGCACATTAGATTTAAAATGAAACAGTGACTGGGGTGAAAGATGGAGTTGCAGCTGTGAGGCGCTTTGAGGGTGTTCACATCATATTAGTTTGAAGAGCTTTGGAATGCCCTTTTGTTTTGATATAGTCCCATGGTATTTTTAACAGCCCTGTGTGACAGTAATAGGGCTGCAGTTTTTTTTATCTGGTTGTCACCCAGTATTGATGTAAACACCTTTAATTTCAAACTAAAAGTTGGCACTTCACCTTTCATTTTAAATTCAATATTTTTGAAAACGCAGACAAAAAATCATGTTGCATGTATGCTCTTAACCCTGTGCCAACAGTTAGGGCCTTGTTCAGACTGCCCCTGAAATCTATTTCTTGGCATATACAGGTTGTACCTAGATTGATTTTAGAAACTATGAACAGCAAATCCTACATGAAATGCAGTTTTTACAAATTTGATCCAAACCACATTTAGAGGTTGTTTGAAATCCGATTCCAATTGTGGGGACGACAGCAAACTTTCATTTTTAAAAAATGCATCCGTTTTCCTTTGTATCATTCTGTGATCTCATCTCTAAATGTGGAGGACTTTGCAGGTCTGTTAACACAGAGCAAGAGGAGCTCTCCATGAGTTCTTTTTTCCTCAACAGAAGTTTGTAATTCGGGGCTGGATAATAAACTGTCAGTCCTTTAAGAACTGATCAGTCGATGGACAGAAATGGTTAGGTTTTACTTTCAATGCGACTGATGTTCTGCTGCTCCATCTGTGCCCAAAGTACGAGCCAACAGGTACCACTACTAATGAACGGTCCAGCTCCAAAAATAAAAAATCTATTTGTGACAGCAGATGTTTTAATGGTGGTGAGCTGCCACAAATACATGAATGTGTGGGAGAGCCTGGTTAAATCCAGAGTGACAGAAGTGCTGAGCAGATCCATGTTGCGACTGATGGAGCGCCAAAGAGGACAACATGTGGAACAACAGTCTGAGGACAGACACCAAAATAAATAGTTTGAAGGGTGAAATTATGGGCATCCATTTCTCTTGCTTACGTTTTGTATAACCTCGTAGTTATTGATGGCTGCGTCATTACCTCAACAAATCATGCAAATAGGTTGGTGATGTCTGGACACAAAAATCTGATGTGATTACTTGCAAATAACAGTGCGGACAGTCTGTCTTCAAGATCTGATTTAAGAAGCAAATCTGATTTACCTGCAGTCCGAACGTAGCCTTAGATTAACCATTATATAGGAGCTCTTAATGGATTATCTATTTGCAAGCTTTTATTCATCCATGTTTGTGTCTAGTTACAAAAATCACAAAGTGAAGCTGAAGCAGAATCCTGCTATCCTGTTAGTGCATGACAGTGAAGTCCCATAAATAAGAAATCAAAAAGGAGAGAAGACTAAAGCTATAAAGTGAAGACAGGCAGAGGCCAGAGGATGGCGAGATATAGTGTAATGTGAAAAAGGTAAAAAAAAAAAAAAACTGATTGAACTACTTTCTGGAGATATCAACACCCGACATAGGAGAGGCATCACATCAGTGCCAGTCCACTCTGTAGCACCCAGATGATGTAAATCACACTGTCCAGACACTGACCTAATCGAGGTAGATCTCTGACCGAGCCGGCACTCTGGAAGGCAAATAAAGGAAAAAGCCTTCCCATTAACCAGCACTCAAAGTTTGCAAACTCTCAGCCTCTGCGGTATTCTACCAGGAAATTGCTTCTGAAAGCGGTCAATAAGTGCATGTAGGCACAGTTCATATTTGCATTTGTAAACATAATTGACAGACATGACCTTTTGAAGTTATGTGTGAGTGAGTTTTTTATTTTCAATTTTGGAACGCACATTTTAAATTCTTTAGGGCAGAACAACAATATGTGTTTACTCTGAAAGCATGGATTAAGCTGGGATTAGAGTCAAATACTCAAATACAACAAAAAATTTGTGTTGTCACTCAAATACCAATAAATGACAATTAATTGCTTCAAGCTTATGTCTTCTATGCCATCTGCATTATGCATTGTGATTATGACTCCAGTGATTCTCTCACTTGCCATAGCCCTATTATGTGTGTTGTTAGTCACACTTAAACCAACTGAGGAGATAATCTTCTAAAATGGCCCGAAGATCCGTGTAGCTTCAGATTTTGCCCCACAAGCATGTCTGTCGGTGTTTGAAGAAGGACTTTATGATGTAACCTGTCTTCACCTCTTCAGCTCCTTTGGTCTTTTCCTCATAACAAGACCATTTGATATTTAATACAGTTGATCATTCAGAGAGCTATGACTTGTCAAGGACCACCTGTGATTACTTTGAAGTGAAGGACTCAAAGATGGTAGCAGTGCCTAAAATTATAAGTCACTTAGTAAGCATGTTATGAGCCCCCTTTGCACTGCCTGTTGAAGGTGGAAATATTGCCCTGGTATGCCTCCTTGTTGTACTTACTAAAAGGTATGATTTTCGAAGGGGGGGGCAGAGTTGTTTCATCTTCAAGTCGGCAATGGAGGTAGTAATAGCTCAGAATCAACATCTGTGTATCAGTACAGACGGCAGGACAAGATCATAGGTGGGACGGGTGTCAAGTTTTTATGGCGTGTTATGCAGGAGATTTAAAAAACATCTAGTAGCAGTTCACAGTTAACTCAAAGACAAAGAGCGGCGGTCGTTAATGTCAGTAAATTGGGAAAACAATGAGATTAGGGAGCTCCTTACCTTCCAAGCAGAGGACAAGATCTGCTAACATATAGCAGAGACTGTAAATTATCTTTACTGCCATGCTATGTCATTGTTATTGTTTATAACGCAATGTGCATGTTATATGTCACACTAGAGGCTGACGCTGTTGTGTTACATCATGCCCGCAATGCCTCTTTTGTTTCCATGATGCTGGCTGTCCAAAGTCCCACACTGGAGCTGCATAAAGAAGGGACTTAGTAGTGGCCCTCTGATGTGAACTCTGTATAAAAAGGGCTATGAAGTACAGGAGAATTATTTTGGTGCAGAAATTTAAAAAAATATATATATTAGGATGATTTAAAAAATAGTTGGATATTTTGAGACAATTAAGTTTTTAAAGGGATATGAGATCTAAGGTGAGCTGAGTGTTAGAAGGTGCTGGTTGGCGGGTTTTGTTACCTTTAGATGGAGCCAAGGTAGCTTTTACTGCCTGTTCCCAGTCTTAATGCCAGGCAACACCAACTAGCCTCTCATCTAACTCTCAAAAAGCAAGCATAGTTCCCAAAATAACAAACTATGCTTTTATAATTAAAATGGGCAGAGACACAAAAACACAGAACATACAACACAGAACACAAAGGTGATTGTTACCAATAAATTGGCTGCACCAGAGCACAATGAACCAGAAATGATGCAGAGTTTGTTTATGTTATTGGACCAAGGAAAAGCAAGTTTATTAAGAGCACTTGATGCAAAAAGGCATTTAAAATAGCTCATAATGCATTCAAATGATCAAATAAAGATCTAGGCTAAGACAACAAGACAAAAATTAAAATGATTAACTCTAGGTCCACAATGCTGCACAGCTGCAGCAGCTGGGCAGTAAGACAGTATTTGAATGCCAAAGAAACATGCCGTTCTCACTAAAAGCCCACAAAACATACACATGGGCTGTTTGGAAGGCATCTGCGTTTCCTGACGCCTTTCTGTCTTTCTGTCTTTCTGTCTCGACTGTGGCACACAGACAGAAGGCTGATGATGATGCAGTGTTGTGGCCTAAATTTATTATCAGTCAGCTGTGCTGTCTTTCTCCCTGGGACACGAGGGGAAGGACAAGGGGGAGGGAAGTCTTGATTTGGACCGCGACGCTTGTTCCTTCCACCTCCACCAAGTCTGAAAATATCCCAGACGGCCTGCTCTGGGTGCTCTGGTCGTCTGAAAGTTCCAGTCACCAGACCTATCCGCTAATATTAGACCCAACCCTGTTCAGCAAAAGGGCATGCTCATCACACTGTAAACACATCTTGATATCCGCACACATTCTTTGGCAGGTGTACCATATGTTATTCGGAGCTATTGTTTGACCCATATTCACAATTATTTTAGGTATAGTGGCATGCTTGCTCTCTAGGAAATGATCACTGCAGTTTTGTGTTTTGTTGGTGGATTTAAACTTCGTTGCTAAGGGAGTGAGCATTTGCCCTTGTTGTCACTACCTGTGATTATGACACCTATGATTGGACCCTTGTGCCAGCAAAAGAAAATCTGGCTTTTTGTGTGGGGAGACAAAAATCCAGTTAATGATAACTGTTGGGTGTAATTGTATGTTGAGCAGGCACAAAATTACTGTCTGGGCCTGCTACTTGCTTTAGGTAATGTTTATGAAAATAGCCATATTGAAAAAAAAGTCACAGCTCTTTCAAAATGTCATCCAATTGTATATCCTGTATCTAACAGTTGATCCCAGTGATGCTTCAAGAACAGAGAAGGATCTCTCCAGACAGTTCACTTCATTTGCTCTGGCTCATTGTTCTTTGTATTTGCAGCATGGTGTTAAGTTCAGCACAAAAGGGATATTAGACTGTCACATGGATGAAAAATTCAGAGGGGATTACAGATACCTTAGATCTTAACAGTAGTTCGGAAGCCCATGATTAGCATTTCTAACCTAAAATGAATATTTAAGCAAAGACTCTGATACACCAATCTGACGGTCGGCCGTTAGTCAGTGTAGAACTATTGGTGAGCAACTGTTGCCCTAGTTTTATGTGTAGTATTCCAAAGCATTGGCCCTTGTTGGCCCTTATTGGCCCTTATTGGCCCTTTTTGTCTTTATTCGGCTATTTCAGCATGTTGGATTGACGTTGGAAACAGTGGTGAATGAAATCACTCTGATTGACAGTTCAGCTCAGTGCACAGGAGGAAGAAGGGCAAGAAGAAGAGGGTATAAGATCAGGCAAACATGTTACATCAGGTAAGATGGGTTTTTTAGCCATTGAGCTCTTTTGCAGAAATGGTTTGTATTTGTTATTGTTTGCTTGCACATGGTTAATAGTCTTCGTTCTTTAAAAATCAGGATGTGTCATAAATCTGCTAACTGGCTAACTAGCACCTTGAATTTGTCCTGTCAGTCTTCCAGTTTCCCCTTTTTAATGATGAATACAGACTACTGCCACCTGCAGGTATGGAAAACTATTTACTCTCACACAGGCACAGAATGTACATGCTAGTTGTCCGTTGGCTGTAGTATTTGCAGTGTGTTCTCGTGCAACTTTTTGGCAGAGACACAGGTGATAAGAGGTGATGCAACAGTCGGCCTTTGTTGCCACTAGCTCTTTGATGTGGGTTTGGTGTGTCTGGTGCAAAGCTTCCCATTGGTCATTAGTAATAAATCTTGACCGTCCTGCTCTTGAAGCGGCCATGAAGACTTGTCCTTCTAGTCAATAGAGCTTTAGTACATTTTGGGGATAAGGCAAACCAAATTGCCAAAGGTTAAACTCAAATGGTTCACTTCCTGCTCTGGCTGAAATTGGTCTTTGATGGTGACAGGGGAACAGAGAACCAGCCATTGAGACCAGTGTGAATTAGATCGTGCTGTCACTTCCCATCCCCCAAAAGGGACAAGGTGGAAGTTGCCAGGAGCAACTGGCTGGTATGCTGATAAACTGCTTCTAGTTATGAATGGCAGCTTGTGCGTCCCAGAGATCCCTCCTCGTCCTCTGATGTCATTGAGAAAGTTTTGAGTTTGGCAGTGCCTGACACACTCCCCACACTAATGATCAGACTGTCTGTGTTACTTGTCCCTTCATGTAGTAGCATGTTGGTGGCAGTAGCAGATGCAGGGTTCCCAGGGAGCTGATGCTAGGTCAGATAAGCGAAGCCTTTCATCAGCGTGGTGGCTTTGGTGCATACGCCAATTCAGGAGAGAGCAGCAGCAGCAGCAGCTAAATGCCAGGCATTGTTCTCAGTCTGGGCCAGGTGATGGCATGAAAGCTGCTGCAATCACTGACAGAGACATCAGTATACACAGGCAGATTGTCATGCGGTGAAGGAATGCAGTCTTTTTAAGTGTCTTTAACTCTGTTGGTTGGTATGCAGAACCATTGTTGACATCACAAGACCAATGTCAGCTGTGGCCTGATGAGTGGGTTCATCAGTCTGACTCAGGTATCTTTGACTTGTTATTAATTAATTCGGTCTAGAGCTGAATCGATCAGTGGTTTTGAGGAAAATTAATCTGCAAATGTTTAAGAATTGATAAGTAGTTCAAGTCAGTTTTCAAACAGCAATACTAAAGATTGACTAGTTCATGCTTCCTAATTGTTACGATTGTTGTTTATGTGATAGCAGATTCAAATCTGGCTGGGCAATATATCACTTTTATATCGATATCGTGATATGAGACTTAATATTGTCTTTCCTGTTTTCAAATGCTGCATTACTGTGAAGTGATGTCATTTTTGGAACTTACCAGACTGTTCAAGCTATTCTATTATTTATTTGTTTCTATTATTTACTTTTCCCACCTAGACATTATATTTACATTACTGATGATTATTTATAATTGTTTTAATGCTTTATGAAAGCACAAATAGTCAACCCTACAATATTTCTGCAATGTCAATGTCAAAGTGTTTGGTCAAAAATATTGTGATATTTGAATTTCTCCATATTGACCATTCCTTAATTGAAAAACTTTCGGATTTTGGACTTCAGTCAAAAAGCACAACACATTTGAAGATGTCAGTTTTAAGCTTAGGGAGACTGCGAAGGACATTCTTCAACATTTTCTTGGCAATTTAGAGGCTATATGATTATTGATCAACCTAATAAATATGTGAACAGACGGATTAATAATGAAAAAATGTTGCAGATTGTGTTTTCTCAGTTGTGTTATGATCACAATGGTCATACAATCAATCAAGAAGATTAGCCATTTAAGTTGTTCATATAGCAAGAATACAAAAAAATCTCAAGTTCCAGCTAAAAATTACATTAATTTTGAAACACTGTACACAAAAGATGATTTTTAAAATAAATTTAATAATATATTATTACAATGGTTATTATTGCTGGCCAAGGTAAAAGTAGCTTGACAGTATTTAAGTGCAGTTTGTGCACAGAATTTGTTTATCTCAACTCCCCTTTAAAATTGTAGTCCTTGGTTGTAAGCACATCTAATGAAAACTTTGGTCTCTAAACACACACACACAGGGCCTGGTTTGGCACAAAGTCAGTGCTTGTTGTTTACACTGCGCTTCCTGTGTGTCTGGGCCCCCTTGCTCTCTTACATCACCCTATTCGGAGCAGGAGGGACACAACAGGGTGAAGGGGCGACGGGTTAGGGGGGTAAGCGATGAGGTAGTTCATTAGTCCCCTAGCCCATCCCAAATGAGATGCAGATCCATTCTCTGTGTGTTTCCCTGAGTTCCTCTTTTCTTTTTTATGGTTGCCGCCCTTTTCCCTTTCCAGTCTTTTGATTTCACACTCTGGGTCTCAATACTGTTTCCTTGCCTGTTTGCTTCATTTCCATTTTTTGAAGAGAATGGGCTGCATTTCCACCCTTTTTACCAAGTATTTTTTTAAGAACAGGCCTATTTAGAGATTGCTTTCTTCCTAAATCATTGTGTTACAAACCTTTACTTGTTCCTGTTGGTGGTCTTCTCATTTGTTTGGCACGAGACAGAAAAGGTTGTGCTTAAGAGTGAAGCTATTAGCTTCATAAATATTCCATGTCTTGCCCTATATTTTTACTCTGCACAGTATGGAGAGGCATTGGCGGCGCTCTGAATATTGCATTGGGAATGAGCAGCAGTTGTTAGTTGTATTCATCATGACCGGTTGCTATCATCAAGATAATTTTACAAGCTTTTTTGTATCTACTGTACACTGTGAATGGATACTTGTTTTTGTATCAGGCAGTTTCACATATATTGTTGCTTTTTTACTGTTGCTCTCAACCGAAAGTACCCTCCCTTTGCTGTTAATGAGCAAACACAGTCATAAGAATGTGCTGTCATAGTTTGCTGATTCTGTCATACAGTGAGTCATGTGTTTTGCTGTGCTGTGGCAGATCCAAGCTTTTGCTTATCCTGATTCCTGGGTCCCCTTTGAGGTTGATGAACAGGTAGAAAAATAGCAGTGTGGCACATTGTCTGAACCCTGTGCTTAGTACAGTTGCCTGTCAGATCCTATAGCCTGTGTGGAGATAATGTGGGTACATGTTGTTCCAAGGACCGACCCACTTGTGCTTCTGCTTCCTTATATTCCTTTTAATGGAATTCTTATTGCTTGTATCTAGAATTTCATATTTCATATTCATTAAAATAATTAAACAGGAAAGGCTGTTGAGCCCTGCAGTTTTGGAGGTGACTATATGAGTACATTTGAATTGCACTGGGACAGCAGAGTGGGTATTTATAACCTGCACTAACAAAATAATATGCTGTGAAATTGGAGTTCTGCTAAATCACATTTTGTGTGGCAGAATTACCAGATGTCCTAGTTTTAACGTGGCTTTTTACTCTTTACTTGCAATGTCATCAGCCAAACTGTAAAGTACTAAATCCCTTTGTGGTTGCAGTTTGGGAGTGAATGAACAATGAGCTTTGCAGAGCCTGTGCTACATTTTTCAAACCAACACTTGACGTTGCACATAGATTTAATCCAATCTTACCTAACATGTATCTGACTGGGAAATGGCACAGAGTCTGTGCTAATTACCTGCTGATTCCCAACCTGCCATTCTGCTTCCACACTGTGCTCGTGCATGCATGCATACACCCACTTCTGCAGGGGTTCCTTCCCTATTTCTGCTGGCCTTTACAGAAATCTTTATTATATATAGCACTTTTGTATGTTGATGGGTTCAGCTGAGTGCCTCAGGCTTTGTGACACCTGCAGCTAGAGAGGCCGCATGGGGGCAACTGAGTTGTGGCGCAGGATAACAGCGTGATGTTCATGACCAACGATCATGCACAGCCTGCTGGAGATACCTGAACCTCCTCTGACACACTTTGTAGGGTCTCATAGCTGTCAATACTCACTCGATAGTCAGTATAGGAGGATAAAACAAAGCAACCTTGAATGACATCACTGCTTTTAGATGCTCTAAAGATTGACTTAATACTACCAGATTAGTAAGATATTATGCAATTGGCAAACTGTATGTCAATTTTAGTGGCACTGAAACTTGAAAAGACTTTGGGGTCATGTCTTTGAGTTGTTGTTGATGTTTGGAAAAAAACACCTTTAGATGTAAGTATGGTTTCATTTAATTTAGCTAAATGCAGCATATCTCTGGTATCATAAGCATACCACCAAACAACTATAATCACGTTCTGATTATTCTTTTCTAAGGCTATTTTGGAATGTGGCTCCCCACCAGCTATCAAAACCAGTGTGAAGAGCACAAACAACACAAATTCACAAATCTTGGATGCGAAATAAACATGTCGAACCCTATTGTGTCAAGTAAGAAGCCTAGCTTTTCAGGATCTCTAAAGAAAGACAGGTGATACACACCAAAATATTCAACATGCTTGTGATCTTATAAAGCTTTTGAAACACTGACCAAATGTTTGTACTGCACATTTTTCTCCCCTGGCTTCTAACAATAAGCTCCACCAAAGTGTTTTTCCATGTTAAGGCTTGACTTGAGTGTGTTAGAGGAAGTAGGTGTGCATTGATTTATGAATATGAATAATGTAAGTGATGTCACAAGAGGGTGGTCTAATGGCTCTTGGCTGAAGTCATCCCCTGGGTGCAGGGCCCCTGGGAGGCTGGAGTGTAAATATGCTAAAGAGGCAGTTACTCATATGATCAAAGGGATAGACCCCCTCTGTTTGAGTTGTATAAATACAGTAATAGAATTCGGCTGATATTCCTGTTTCTGAAATGATGTCACACATTAACACAACACATGAGGCCCAAACAAGATGATTTCATAAGCTTGGTTCAAGTTTGTTTTTTGTCTGTAACAGCCAGAGCACAGGGTTCATAGATTGCTGAACAAATTTTGTCATCACATTCAGTACATCTGTGCAAATATTACTTAAGCATTCTCCTCAAAGTACCGCATCAGTATGTCCCAATCTTGTTTGCTGTAAGGGGTCACTGTGTCTACAGTTTTCCAAATGCATTTGTACCCACCACTGTGTCAGCTCAGGACAGACAAACGTCTTGGATTTGGAGTCATTACAAGTAGCAGCCTTGTTTTTTTTATTTATGTTAAAGGTGTCCTTTGGAGGTTTCTTGTAAACAAACAAAGTTATGATTACATCCGCTGTACCTGACCGAAACACATCATGTGTATCTTCAAGGTCTGACAGATGTGGTAAATGTATTTCCCATCCAGAAAACATCTTGTTTTTAAATATACCTTTTTTTAAGGCTTCATCCACTCTAAAATGTTTACAGAATAAAACAGTGTTTTAAAACAAGCACTCTCCATACACAGTAGCTTTTTGGCATAGTTTGTGAGATAATCTCTGTACATACTAACGTGTCTGAAAGCCGATATAACATGACCATTTCCGTACACTGAGTATGCGCATGACAATGTAAACAGGAAAAAGATTGTCTTCATCAGGTTGCGTAGTTAAAGAAAATACGATGGAGATGGAGAGAAGTAAGATCAAAGATTTATTTATGTGAACCAACAAAGTGGTGGAGCTGCTTTTGAAAGTAACAGTAGTATAGGATGGTCATAGTGGTGTCAAATAGATTGGGAGCCATTGCAAAGTAAATACTGCTATATATTAAAATGCTACTTGCTAATGGCAATGGTAAAAGAGGAACGTCACTCATACAAAAAGGATAAAACCACAAAAGGTGGACTTACCTATAATGTCTTGGCTTGACATGTCTTGACTGATAAGACCAGTCAGGACGGAGATGTGGTTGTTTGCATCATCGCTTTAAAACGTCTCTGTTTCCGCCCGTTTTCAGAGGTCTTCTTTTCAGGCGTTACAAAATGCCTTTATCATATGGATGCTAGATGTAAAGGTAGCAATAGTTGTGCACTTGAAAACAAAAATGAATTGTTGTGGATGTCCTCAGCTGTGCTTTGTTTATGCTTATGTTTGCTGGCATGCAGTTTTCTTTTTCACTGCCTTTGCTTGCACCAGTAAAAACACTCCTCAGTAGTGCTACTAGAGGTCAAAAACTCCACAGGGTACCTTGAAGTAGGAATTGCGGTTACAATTACTTCTGAAAAGTTAAATAATTATTGGATTAAAAGAAAATTAAGCACCAACTATTTGAATAATCAGTTAATGTGCACATTACTTATTAAGCAAATGCCAAATATTTACAAGTTCTACCACCTGAAAAGTGGTCATTTGCTACCATTTGTATCATGGCTGATTGAATTTCTTTCAGTGCTAAACTGAACATTGGATAAAATCAATTTGAAGAAGTCACATTGTACACTGAAAACTTATGATTGCCATTTTTTATTTACAGTTTATAGACTAAACAAGCACCTAATCAAGATTAATCTGTTATGAATGATAAAATGATCATTAGTTGCAGCCATAGTTCAAACTTTGTCTTACATTCTCCAATTTTTTTCCATTAACTTTGTGTCATCTATCGTACACTCTGTTCTCCCAGCTGTCTGCTAGCCAGACAGTCAGAGTGCTGCATCAATCAGCCCTTGTTTCGGTCTCTTTCCACGCAGCAGCAGTCCTCTCCCTCAGCTCCCATCCCATTTTCCTCCAGAGAGCTTCAGGTTTCATTGGTATTCATTGTCAGTGCCACCAACATACCAGAGCATGTTACATTCTCCTTCTCTTCATCATTGACAGTATAGATCACTATGATTGTCTGACCAGTCGCCCACAGTGCTGTCAGACAGCCAATTCTTTGTGACTCCAGTTCTCAGGTGTATTGGGAACTCTCACAGCATGTGAGGCAACACAATACCTGTCTGTTAGAGCAGCACTTACTCCTATCACTTTTGGCAGCGCAGTTGTCGTATATGCCCCTAGGGATCTGTAAGAAAATGGTTTACTGAAATTTGATCAATTCAGAGAGGAGGGTTGTATGAGTCATCAATGGTAGGCCTGGGGTTGTGTGTAGCATCATTTGCTTGCAAAAATGTTGTCTGGATTTTGTTGATAATTGCAGATTTCACATCACAGAAACTTCTCTTTGTAAGGATTTACCCTTAAAATAGCAACATGGACGAATAGAGGCGCAAATTCCAAGAGCAGGCAGTTTGACTGGATTTAGTTAGTTTTTAATGAAGTTGGTCACAAGCCCGGGGTGCCGAGTTGTTACATCGAATGTTTTCTGTGGGGAAACAATTTAAATTTGAATCCCTGAATACATTACTGGCCTCTTGTACTTTCCGTTTATCTCACAACCATTCTCCCCTCCTCCCTCTCCCCATTCGCTGTCATCGCAGTGTTTTGGCCGCTGTCCCGTTACCATGAAGAGACCAAAACAATGGCTCCTCTCTGTCAGAGCACATCGCTGCCCGAGGAATGCTTGTTTAATAGTGGCATGCTTCAACAGGGGAAACACAATGTCTTGTCTTCCAGCTGAACTCTTTCATAGACTCACACTGCTTTTCTCTCTGGACATCAGGCATCATCCAACTCAGGGTCATCAGCAACTGCCTTCATTTCCCAGTGTGATCTAACAGAGCCTTTCCATGTGCAGAGCAGAGAATCTTTCCTATAAGGCCCAATATTGCACTGAATGCTACTAAGTATTTTAGTTGCAGTGCAGAGAAGTCGGCCTGTATGTTTGGCCTCAGCTGTTCATACAGACCTTTGTTCAGCTTTGTGTTTCTGAGGTTTTATAATAATCAGAGTTTTACTTACAAGGGAGCAGTGCGTGAGAAAATAGTTTAAGGCTTGTTTTTGAAGGAGATGTTTATGGCTCACAAGGCACACTGTACAGTCGCACAGTCTATAGAAAGCTATAATCAATTCTCTTTTAAGCCGCACAACATTGGCCTGGCTGCTCATTGGTGCCCCTCTATGCAAACTGTTGAATAGCACAGCATTTGTAGCATAAATCTTGAGTGCATTCACTTACTCAGTGTGACAGCCCCCTACTGTCTGTGTTGTTTTTAGCCAAAGTTTGAATAATTTACAGCATGTTGCCCCAGTGTTTACCTTCATAGACTATGCAGAAGAAACTGTGATCCAACACGGTTCCACTGGGAGCGCAGGGGTACAGTGCTGAGTGGACAAAGCCAAGAGTCCCTCCCATGAGGGTCTTTGTTTGGCCGTCAAAGCCTGGGTAAACTAATGTTTGAGTAGGAGATTCAAGTTCAGCAGCGTGCCAAATGTGAGTCATGGTGCTGTGAGTGAAGCTGCTGTCCCAACAAACCGACCCAGCTATTCTTTTATCACAAAACTTTCAAAATCTCAGAGAGCACAGATGACTCATGGGCTTGAACTGTCTGTCTGCTATCAAGTAGTTTTTATCAAAAAGAAATTTGACTACTTCTGGGAAGACGATTACTCTGATTCTGTTTCTCTAAGCAATTCATTTTACCTCAACAGAATCACCGGGATGCCAAAAAGCAATTACTGCATTTTTGTTCTGCCAGGGAGTCAGGCCATTTGCTCGGGCTGGTCTGTCGATAAATCAGCTGCACAGAGCAGAAGATGGTATTAGGCGTACAGTTTGATAAGCAGACTGAAGACTTTTTATTGTGTTCTTCTGATTAAATAGTGTAATCTCTGCAGAATATAATGTTGCTCTAACAACAAAAAGAAACATTGTACAGAAAGAGAGGAGCTTAGATTGTTTCTTTGTAGGTGTCTGTTTCATTGTTTTTGTTAAATCAAATTGAACCGTCTCTAAAAGAAAACAGTCTCCTCCTTACAACCATTGACTCCGCCCCTCATACCAACCTGATACATGCAGCTCTTGAGGAAGTTGACGTCATCCAAACTGAACAACTTCTTAGGCCCAGTCGTGACAGGAATGAGGACCAACTGGTTGAGTTCCATCTCTGTGCTTGTTCTTACCTCACTCACTTTTTTTTAGTCTTTATTCTGTGTCTTTCTCTTCAACCAGCTCCCTGTTCAGACCTGAACACAAACCCCACCAGACCTGACCCGGAGGGGGAGAGCAGCCCCCCGAAGATGGACAGCACAGAGAGAATGGAGCCTCCAGCTAAGAAAGATACAGACCGGAGATTGGCTACTCCCACAAAATCTGACATCATCTCTCGATCACCTGGGTCACCCGCATCACCTGTCCGCAGGTCGAAAGGTGGAAAAGGTAAATAGAGGTTTCACCTGTGAAGTATGTGTGCTGTTTGTAGAGAGAAGTGTGGTTATGATACTAGATTATCCAACTTTGATACAATCCCTTGAAAAATATCAATATTCAATACAGTTTTCGATACTACAGAGAAAAGTAGACATTGAAGGCATAAAATGTACATAATTTATTAAAAGACGAATATAACAAGGCTGTAATATGACAGTGCTCACTTTTTTTGCTTTGTTTAAGAGCAGAGAACAGCAGAATGACATTGACACATATTAAAACTTTTTTACATTAATGAAAACAATATTGTAAAAAAAAAACAAAAAAAAAAAAACAAAAACCTATAATGTGCTGCAAAAGCCTAAATGCAATTGGCAAGAACAACTGACAAGAAGAAAGCACTCTGAGTGAGTGAGTGGAGACGAGGCCACGGGGGCACTGCAGCGGTTTGTGTCAGCTCACTGTTGGACAGAAGAGAAAGCAAAAACTAGTATTGATTATATGGATACTGCTGAATATGAGTATTGACAGCATTTTAAATATTCATAATTAATATGTAGTGATAAATCAATATTTTTGACAACACTAGCATTATGTTCAGTTGCTTAAAGAATGTTTTCACTGCTGGAAAGATAATCTTTTCAGAAAACTCGGCTGTCTATATAGTAGAAAGACACAAAAAATGTTAAAATTGGTGCTACATGACGAAAGAAAAAAAGCTGTGGCATTTGCTTTTGCTCAAGATGTAGAAAACCTACAACCACCACAAAGCACTGCGGTGCTGCAGACCTTAAAACGCTCCCACTGGTAGGTGACGTAATGCAGACTTGTCCGTTTCACGTAATTGGTGGCCGGCTGGTACACTGATATGATGGAGGGAAGTTTACCATGGTTAGCACAAATACCACCCACACTGTTGAAAATCGGCGAAGTATCCCTTTAAACGTTTAAGCTAAATTTGGCCTGACATGAAGCTGAGCTCTTACAATGGTACAATTACATTTTCAATCTGCTGAAGTTAGGTCAGCTCTCTTGAGGCAAGGTAATGCTTCAGTATCTGTGTAATAGTGACCGCAAGCTTTCAGACGTGAAGCTAAATCCAATAGAGTGGCTGCAGTTGTCTGAACAAATATGGAACAGAAGCTAAGAACATATCAAAGAGTTCAGGCCGAATTAAATTAGTGAAGAAAAAGCTCAGTAAAATTCAGATGAATGAGCTTTCTTGGTAAGTGGGAAGCTAATGCTGATCACTGCCGTGGGCTAGTCCTAAATGAAAGGTGGACAACGTGAATAGGAATCCCACTTCAGTGAGCGATGCCAAGTGGGCATTTAGTTTGACCCGGCCGTTGCACCATAGCCATTTTCCACAATGCCACTACTTGAAGTCCTTGCAGCCACTGGCTAGCAGCACATGCAAACTCTAAGGAACATGTTTGAGGGTTTTTGGAGTCTAAGCCTCTTTTCTCTGTCCCCTTTATTCTTTATCCATTAATCCATTCACTGTGGTCATGGTCTTTATTCCCTTAGCGTGAGGTGACGAGGATAAACCCTTTCAAAGTCTCAAACTGCTCCCAAAGCTATAACAAAACTTCCATTTTGGATACTTTGTTATGACCTTAGCCATGTGTGTTATATCAAGACTTTTATGGTGATTATTTGCCAAAGTCTGGTCTATTTTAGAGAAATATACTGTTGAGTCTTAAGTCTGCTGACCCACACTTCCCTTTTGTCCCCCCAAAGTTCCTTTTCCGCTGGTTTTGTAAAGCTTATTACTTGTGAGGTTTTACACCACCCAGAGGGGCATAATGAAGATGAAAAGCACTCTGAAGCCCCTTAATTAGTAAAATGAAATGGTGAGGCTTGTAGTTCAGTTGGGAACTGCTGCTTCTGCTAAATAGTCTGCTCAGTTGCATTTTGTAAATTTCAAGCATATTTCCCGTGAAAGCAGACTGATTTGTGATGTGTCGAGGGTTGTTCCACTGTTTGCATTGAGCATGTTGAGAGAAAAGTTGAAGAAATCTACCAGTAAACATGTTCTTTCTTGTTTCTTATGAGTGTCTATTACATTTGCACAATAATGGTTGCACACCACCCTCTACAGTATACCCTGCTCCTATTGTACTCCAATTTAGAGGCGAACCAAATAACACAGAGCTGACAATTTGAGTGTGTGAGCTCAGTCTGGAGCCCAAACACTGTGCCTCGCAGTATTTTCTGGGTTAGTCAGTTTTTGTGCATGTGACATTATGATTTACACGGTGGCGAGTTGCAAACAGGAGCACATCACACCGATCAACATTGCACACATGGGCCATAGCACTATAAATATCAAAGTGGGTCAGAGGTTTTTCTTGAGGGTGGCTGCATGGCAGATTGTTTTCATCTTTGTAATTCATGTCTCTACCTATTAGATGTTGCTGAAGGATGAGTTCCATTGTGTTTGATGTTGAACATCTGGTCTGTGGAAATTGAGGGGGATGATATAGCATGAAGGCTCCAGAAAGATCAAGACTGCAGCCTGACTGTGCCAGTGTTTGCTGGTGGTGGATGAGTTATTTGTGGTACCAGGCATTGCAAATGTGTGTAGATATGATTTTTCTTTGGGCTGTTGTGATAAATAGACATTTTAAGCTAATTTATTTTTGCAGAAAATAAGTTCTATTTTTTTTTACGTAAACATCTACAGGCAAAAACTTAACATAAACATAAAAACATCACAAGATTTTTGAAAAAGAAATGACCCGCCTCAGACTGCAGTCAGATTTACAGGATTATGTTGTCCAGCTGCAAGTCTGTTTTATGAATAAAATATAACTCAGTATTTTGAAAGCATTGATTAAGCTACTGTTATTATATTTATGCTGTAAATAGGGTTGCAACTGACGATCATATTCGTTATCGATTAGGAGTGGGAATTACCAGAGGACCCATGATGTATTCTTGTAGCACTTAAGTCACGATACAATAATAATGTGATTTAAGCATTTTATAACATGCTTAGTATTGCAATAACATATTGCCATTAATTGCAATTTTTCCAACTGCAAATTATGCCCCCAATGGTAAACTTGTCAAGATCTGTTTTAACAGCAAAAAGTTTAAATGTTTTATCTGTAATATTAACAATTTGTTTCAAAATGTTCAGACATGGAATCTGATTATTTATACAGTATTGCCATGAAAAAAAATTCTCAATACTATGCTGTATCTTCTTTTCACTGCTATCATTGATTCATTTACCCATTGTTATTTCAATCAGTTAATCAGTTAATTAATTTGGTCAATAGAATATCAGAAAAAAGCAAAAAAAAAACCCCAACAATATCCCAAAAAATCTTCAGTTTACAGCAAATAACCAAATTTAAATAAAAGCTGTAACCAGAGGGTATCGGTCATTTCATCTCAAAGCTACTTTTTTTTTAATGTAATACACTGAAACTTTTTTGCATGTATCTGTCTAATCTGGCTTATTTCGTTTAGTTTTGTTTTTGTATGTGTTTTGTGTATTTTTTTAGTTTGTTTTGTAGATGTTACTTTGCTAGTGATGAAAATTACATATGATATTAAAAAAAGTTAGAATTGATGCATTTAATTATTGTTTCAGCTCTAGTATTAAAATATTGTCATTGAGATGTTCTGAGATGTACACAAATGCAATATGTGCCTTTGGCAAATCAGAATGACTATTTTTCCCAGGACGTAGAACCAGCCATCATTAAAGGATGGCTCAGTTCAGTGTTTGCTTGCATTGCTGTTCCCCTCTGCCTTTTTCACTGAGTGTTTCCTCTGAGGTATTTCGGAGGAATGTTATGTGTGAGCACACATCAGAGATGTCACAGAGGGAGGCAATATATATAAGTGCCCCCTGTAGTCATAACGTATCACAATCAAACATACACCCACGTCCACATGGCATGGGAGATTTAGCTGGCCTGCCACATGCAGCAGCTTTTATTTAAAGAAAATTGGCTTCCATGAAGATTTTAAAAATCTATTCTGTGTGTCTTTTTCCTGATCCATAAAATACAGCATGCATCAGCTTTTGTTGAGCATCAGCGGTGAAATGTTGACGTTGCCAGCTTCCTGTCATTGTCTTGTGGCATGCATTTCCTTGTGGTGACATTTAAAAGTCAAAAGCCTCTGCCGTGCTGACTTTGCAGCAGTGAAGAAAACATTTACTCATATGTTCATGTTTTTCAGAGTGTGGGTGCATCATCCATGCCGCAGGTCAGTTTTGGTTAGAGGGAGGTTAGAAGGGCAACGGTGAAGATGACTGCACACAACATGATGTGCAAATACTAATACATTTACAGGATTTTGAACTTTTGGTGTTACCATTAATTTAAGTGCTTTCATTTTTATTTACTTAACAAGACATAGACTATGTGCTTTTCATCACATAGTTGACATGTAGTTTTGTGGAATTGTCCAAATTATATATTCTCTGTTAAACACTAGTCATCCTAATGAATGATTCCAACTCAGATGAGCTTGACTTACCACCTTTAACTGAGCTCTTAGTAAGAGATTTTCAATATTTTTAACTGCCCATTACTACAAAAGTGGTCATTAATGTCATCAATTTTACAGTTATATATTTTCAGATATTGAACATCTCTCAGGCTGTGTTGCTGTTGCAGATCAAATGACATTCTGTTTGTTTTAACCTGCAAGGAAACATAAAGAAATGCCAAGTTTTAAGAACTCCATCCAGAACATTAAAACGACGAACAGGTGAAGTGAACAAAAATAATCATCTTGTCACAGTGTAATGTTCTGTTGGTGAATCTTGGGCCCTGTGATTTTTGTGGATACCACTTGACAAGTATCACCCACCCCAGTACTGTTGTAGACCAAGTGATGGCCCCTATAGCAGTGGCCACCTCAGCAGGACAAATGCGCCATGCTGCACTGCAAAAACTGAAAAACTGCTCAGGAATGGCTAGAAGCTTGTAACAAAGAGCTCAAGGCATCAACCTCTACATTCCCCAGATCTACGATTGGGCCTCCTTGGACTGGACTTGGCTCTGAACTGTTGAGGCATGGGCACAGGACCTCTGGATTGTGCTGTGGTGTCCGGCACCAGGGCACTGGAAGCAGATCTTTCAAGTTCTCTGGGTTCCTGAGGATAAGTGAATGGATTGGGATCTGGGGAATTTGGAGGCCAGGTCGACACCTTGAGCGCTTTGGTCATGTTCCTTGGGTCACCTCTGAGTAATTTTTACGGTATGGGTCGTGGATGCTCTGCTGAGGGGTGCACTGCCATCAGGAATGTTGATGCCATATGGTGATGTAATTCGTCCGCATTGTTATCTTGGTGGTGTGTGTCAAGTGGCATCCATGTGAATGCCGGGACCTGAGGTTTTCCAGCAGAACATTGCACTGTAATGAGATGATCAAGGTTTTTCACTTCCGCTGTCAGTGGTTTTAATGTTTTGGTTGATTGGTTTAAATGCTTTGAGACAGAGGTCAGATGAGACTGAATGGGCTGGACTTGATATGACACCTTTCATTTACTCTCCCTATTTTTCTCCTTTCTCTCTCCTCCATTCTCATCTCAGATATCATGAAGTCAGAGGAAAGACAGAAGCTCGCCAAGGAGCGCAGAGAGGAGAAGGCCAGATATCTCGGTAAGAGAAAATAAGGGGTGGGAGGATAAGCCTATTACACAGGAAGAGGATGCCCTCTAGTGTTGGGGTGAAAGAGATTTTTGTTTGCAGTTGAGACGCTATTGGGTTGACTTCAGGCTGCAGATGGCATGCACATGCAACACAGAAAGGATAAAAGGGGAGTTTGGGCTTCTGCACAGAAGTGATTGAAATCAGCAAAAGCCAAGCCACCATTTTAAAAAAGACAAGCAAGCTTTCATTATCTGCATGCACGCTGGATTTAAAAAGCAGCATTGTCAAAATGTTTGCTTATTGTATGCCTGTTTGACATATTAGTGCTTTAGCTCACCTCTGCACTAAAATGTATGCTAATGCAATTGTAATTTAAAAGACATATTTCTCACATCGACAAAAATATGAAAAAAGCATGCATTTTTTAGTAAAGTCTGTTGTTTTGGCAATTTTGAAGCTTTTTGCAGTGTGATCAATATCTCTTATGACTTAATGTTATTTGATATCTGTAACAGCACAGAGTCATCAAAATAAAGAAACGTATTGCATTTTATCCCCAACTTGAATTCATGTAGTTTTATAAATTGGTGCAAGATTTCCTCAGTGCATTGCACTTTGGTGCCATAACAACTGATATGGCTGTACTTTTTGTGTCAACTGATGCACCTCTTTGCCTGAGTCCTCTTTTCTGTTTAACACACGGCTGTCACATTGTCACTTGGCTACACGCTGGTCGTGCACTGCTTTGCATGACTGACAGTTGCCTCTGTCTTCTCTCTCACTCCTTCCTCCCTGCAGAAGAGCTCAGCATGTTACAAGGTAAGCCACTCACCTATGTGTATGTGGTGGTGGTGGTGATGGTTTTAATGGTGGCGGTGGTGACCCATTTTGACCCTTCTTTCATATTTAGATGTCTTTAATTAAGTTCAGTAGAGTTGGGCAATATACCAAACCAAGTGCCATCATACAGACATTATTAAAGAACCTGCAGACCTGTTGTTACTGTCAGTTTAAACATTATCAAGGTAAAATACATAGGGCAATCAATTGAAATATTATCAAAATTGCAATATAGCATAACAAATAATTATAACATTCAAACCACAAGTGCTGAATTATTTATTTATATTTGATAAAGGTAAAATTTGCCACAACATACCATAATAAATGAAACATTGAGGTGTTACAGAGATGCTCCTGCCTACAAATCATAGTACCAACAAAAGGGAACATACTTGTTTGATACAGATCCCAGAAAAAAATCACATCATCATAATTTTTACATTTTTTCAGTGAAAATCAAATGCAAAAATTAACATTCCCACTAAAATTGCAACTCATATCACAATTGCAGTAACTGTCAGAAAAATTGCTATATGATTTCTTTTTGCACAGCGTTCAAATTGTTATAATACTGAGTTTTGGTTGTATTGCCCAGCTCTAGAACACTTAAATTCATTTAATCCTCATGTTGTTCCTTGTTTCAAAATCTTGGCTCTTTCATTTATTTTTTTCTTAATCATAGAAATCTCATCTGATTGCAACTTTTTCTCTCTCTGAACATCATCAATGTGTCTTTGACAAAAACCATGTAGGCATAGACTGATCTCTGAACTAATCATTTATATGTAAACAAATGTTATTGTTCATGAAGCAGTAGAGTTTAATCTCACTTCACATACTTTAGAAGACCACGAAGCGTGCCTTGAGTTTGAACTTTGTTCGTCCACATGATCATGCTTCAGACACGTCCTAACTCCTTGGATTTTGTATTTAAAGATGACGTTTTTGAACCACATGCTGCAAAACCACTATGGTTACCATTTTACTAAAGAAATTAGAGGTTATAGAGACACTGCTGCAGCCAGATTTATCTTGGCTGCAAATTCATATGTAAACAACTTTTATAATGCCAGGCAAAAAAAAATCACATGGGTCAGAATATTCTGAAATGGGAAAATATGTAATTTAATGTTCACATGTTTAGACACAGGGCTGAGTGATGATACATTTTCACAACTTTGGCACAATTTCTTTTCCTTTTTTAGCTATGGTAGTCTTACAGGGTGTGTCATCATCATTGTGGTATTTAGTGATAGACAGAAATACTACTTAAAATCTTAAATCATGCAGTCTGAGTTTTTTATTACCTTAGAGTTAGAGAAAAATTGGTAAAATAGAGTCTAAAGATGCTATCTTGGCTACTGTTAAATTTGGGTTTTCTCCCAAATATTAATGATTTAGTAAACATTTAGGGCATAATCATGATTTCTATCCTGACATGACACTGATTTATTTAAGCTATCATACTTGTACTTTCAGCAATGCCACGTTGTCTAATCCAACTATGTGCTCGACAGCAGTAAGATGAGTTTGACACACTTCATAGCGTGGATCAGTCTAATTGGGCGATCACCGGGCCATGCCAGATGGTACGGGTCTGATCTAATACTCTCAGTTAGACCTGGATATAAGATAAGATCCTGCCAAAGCTTCTGTTTACAATATCAGCTTAAAAGAGATCTTGGCTTGTCAACCATCACCAGTAGTATTCTTAGTTTAGTAGTAAAATGGGCACCATTGGAAAATCGCAGCTTGCATCTTCTGGGTACATTGTTAAGCTTAAGCGAAGCTTTGAAAGACTTGCATCAGGGGATTGTCTGTGACTGCACAGATGTTGCTGTCCAGCCTCCTCTGTGTTTGGTGGGATGGTATAAATACTTCATAAACATGGGTGAGAGCAGCACTCTGTTTATGATTATTTAATGGTCATACCATCGTAGGTTCCAATGCTGCTTGCTGCGCTGATCACTGTCAGTGCAGAGATTTGACGGATGCAATTAAAGCAATGTCAGTTTAAGATATTCTGAATTGGGCGCCCTGGGATAGATGTCTGAATGGATGATGATGATTATATTATTCAAATCAATAAACTATTAAATTAATCGCATACTAATGTGATGAGGGCTGCAGGAACCTCAGCAAGATTTAAAATTGCATAAAGTGCATTAAAGAACCCGTTTCCCCCTCCTCTGTTCTTATCACAGTACAATGATTAAATTATGAAGCATTTAACATGCAGTAGCACCTCTAAAGACTGGTAACACTGGAAGGTAAAGATGTGGCTTCTCTTAAATTGAGACCATCATGCTGCGATGAGCTGAGATACGCACTGCAGCAGAAATTTTCTTTGCCGCAAGGCTCTGGCAAGCAGTGCATCCATATAAGTCAGCTTTCTGTTCCCCTCTTGGATAAAAGCTGAACTCTGTGCCTCCCAATAAATTTTAACCCCTCTAGCCTCCAGCATCTCTGCAATGATCCGTCACCATAATCTGAAATCCACAACCAGTTGCTTTTGTTGCATCAAGTGCTTTAGAGAGCTAAGCCTCGCCTCCTTGCAGAGGCCGATTCTTCATGGAGGTTTGACTTTGTAGTTTGAAGAAATATGGTGACTTGTGTACACAGAGAGGCAGCTGCAAAATGCTTCTTTATGCCGTCTTTGAATGGCTCAGGGACAACAAGATGATTTCCATATCAAAGTGTGTGTGGTTTATTGAAGCTGACATGGAGGCTTGATGCTGTTAGTATGGTATAAAAGTGTCACTTCAGAAGTACTGTATCTGTCAAACTCAGCTTTACGCCCATTCTGTGGAAAAGTCAAGTAATTGAAATTATTTTTTCCAAAAACAAAGTGGGATTCAGGTGAAGGGCAACATTTTTATTTTCAAAGACAGCTTTAGATAAAAAATAACCATCAGAAAGGCTTGACTTTTTGAATGTTTTTTGTCAGCTTTCAATTGGAAAGCCTTGTCCTTGAAAACCCAAAACCTTTCAAAAGATGCTTTCAACCTTTATCACACTGCTAAACAGTAACAGACCTTTCAAAGAGAATGTGTTCGTTAGCTACAGTATCCTGAAAGGAGAAGGAAGAGAAAGGTCTTCTTTGTCTAGCAGTCTTTCGGTAACATCTTACTCTCTTGACCATGTTTTCTGCTCCATTTTAGCTGCTAAAAAGACCCAGTGGCTGGAGAAGGAGGAGAAGGCACGGCAGCTGAGGGAGCAGCAGCTGGAGGAGCGCCGCAGGAAGCTCGAGGAACAGCGGATCAAGGCGGAAAAACGGCGAGCTGCCCTGGAGGAGAGACAGAAACAGAAACTGGAGAAGAATAAAGTAGGTTTGCGCAAGGACATGTTAAAAATAATCCATTCAGTATGTGATAGTGTTGTTTTAGTGCTGACAGTTGCACATACTTTCTCTCTCTTATACTGTGTTGAGGTGAAATGTAAATTGGTCAGCTGCAGATGAGGGGATTTGGGATTTTACTCAATGGCACCTAAAGCCAGGCAGGGTGCTTGAATACTTTTTACCTGAAGGATGAACTATGCCATGCAGTTCTGCATATTGCCTTTGAAGCATTAGAGAGTTTAAATGACTGATATCTCTTCCTGTATCCTTTCCAGGAGCGTTATGAGGCAGCTATTCACAGGTCAACCAAGAAGACGTGGGCAGAAATCCGCCAGCAGAGATGGTCCTGGGCCGGCGCATTAAGCCAGAACTCCAGTCAGAAAGAAGGTGAGTACACTGATCCAGTATGGATACACATCCTCATGAAATACTAACTGAAGGACCCACTTGCAATCCTTCAACAATGACTGACTCCTATAAGTTATATGAGGCAGTTAATGGATGTTCTATTGGAATCGATGCACTGCATTTCCACTTTTACCGGCCATAGATTCTGTCTGTTATAGGTATTTATTCGCCATTATTGGCTCTTTAGTTTCAGGTACATTAGCCTCTTAAATCTATTATAGGAAAATTATTTTAGCATCAGTCTGCCATCATGCAGCTCAATGTTTTCACTGAAGATTAATCTTTTTTTTTTATTTTAATAGATTCACCTATGAACTCAAAAGCAGAACTGACATCACTGATTTATCTTCCAATGATTGACCTGCTATAGCTGTCTAGTGTCCTTGCAAATACTTCTTGTTTCTTTGAAGGGAGATTAGGTGAGTTAGGAGGAGATGAGTTATAAATAAACTGTTGTGACCGCACTCAGTCATTTAGTTTGTTAAATTTAGATAGATCTCAGAAAGTAGGGAAAAATGTCTCATCACAGTTTCTTTAAGCTAAAAGTGGTGTATTCAAATTGCTTGTTTTGTCCAACCAACAGACCACAACCCCCATGCCTTGTGCTAACCTGGCTAAATGTTGAATAACGTGCATTGTCTGTGTAATTTTAATCTGCGTAAAAATAAATCAAAATAGAAAATCCTCACATTCAAGAAACACAGCAAATGTTTGGCATTTGCTTGATAAAAGTCTACACTATTAACCAGTTTTCAAAATTGTTTTTGTTTCATTTTCTGGTCTTTTTTCTTTCCACTAAACCATTCAGGTAGATGTAAAAGCATTGCAGCTTAAAATTAGTGCATTATCATCTCGCTCAGGTGAATTATACCAACATTGTTTTAATCCCATCTGCAAATAGATGGCTCAGTTAGATGTACTGTGTTTTATGCTCACTGCTGAGTTTGGCTCACAGTGTTGGCAGGTGCATAGTCAGGAATGCTGCCTAAACAGATTTTGACAGCACTGGAGGTTTAGTTTTGTTATATTTTAATCTCATATGCCTTTGCTGCATCATTCACACTCTTTCACCTTAACGTACCATTTCCTAAGTGTCGGCTTCTACAGCTCTGTCGCAGCAGGCTGAGTGTCTCTTCAACATTACATCAGGGTCATTAGCCGCTGATCACGACCATTTATTGATCACACAAAGTGAAAATGCATTCAGATGCTTTATTGCATCAGTTGCAATGCTCAGGCCTCAATCGACTAGCAGCAAATTGGATATGCTGTCTAATAATGCAATGACTGCAGAGGTTAGGTAATCTGTAGAAATGATGTTTTAACAGTTTGATGGATGCCTCTATCCTTTGTGCTGCCCTTCCACCTTGAAGCTCTAAATGTGAGGAGTCCTGCGCTCTACTTCATGTCGTGTAATCACCTCTGCCATATGCCAAGGGAATTATTGACACTCTAATCAATCTCTGCCTTCCTTCCTCCCTCACCAGTCTGCCGTCTGTCAGTTGACTAAAGCAAACAAGCGTGAACAGGCCGCAGTGGAATGGCTGACAGTTTGGGATGCTATTTGGGAAATGCTCCAAAGTGCCCATGATGGCTTCTGTCAGAAGAGCATACTGCCTTATTGTCTATTCAAATGGAGACATTTAAATAGACAAGGCCCGCTTTAATACTGTACCTCCATTACCATTATGTTCTCTGAATCATGTCTGAAGACTTTTGGGGAAAAGAGCAGTGTTCATTGATTGCAGTGTATTAAAGGGATATAGAATTGGAAGAGATGCAAGTGTTGCACATGGATGGTTGCAAGGATTTGAGGTTTTGCCCTTTTCTTAAGTGCCAGTTCATGTCAGCTACTATGAAATGTATATATGTTTCCTAGCAGCTTCTGTCCTGTTATGGTTTTGAAGTATCTTTTCTTCTTTGAATGTGTTGGTAGCTAATAAAGCTGCTCTTTTAAAGGTTCCTCCTTAGTGTGGTTTACAGGCTTTTTGGAGTTGGTGTTGTAGGCATGACATTTCAGTAATCTCTGATGTTAAATTTTAAGAAGGACCTTAAAGGCTCATTTCACCCAAAGATATTTTGTCACTTACCCTATGGTGTTGAATTGAATGAAGATTGGTGTGCTCATAGCAATAAAAATCTAAAATATTCCAGGGTTCCTGCAGAGTCTCAAAAGGTATTGAATTCATTAATCTATAAAAACGTCTTCAATCAATCTTTCAAGTCTTGAAAATGCTTACACATGGGAAGAATGTTTTATGAATTGTTTTTTGCTGACATTGCACTGTAAATTCTCAAAATAATCTGCAACTTTTTTTAAAAATAATTTACAAAAATTGGCAGCACGGCTGAAACTGGTACAAGGTGCAATGCTCATGAGGCTTGGTATATTTCATATTAAAATGTTTTCAAACTAGTAGTCAAAGGAGCCAGATCCTACATGCAGAGTAAGAAACACAGAATTGCTGAGTATTTCCAAGGTCTATTCTATTCCTGTCTCTGTGCTGCAAAAAGTTGGGGGGTTATTGTAAAATTGGTCTTAAATTTCATTCCAAGTGGCATTAAAATATTCTTAAAAAATCTAACTTGCATTAAACTGTAGGAACCCTGTGTTCATTGACAATTTATTTTTTCCAGAAAAGATGCCACTGCCACTCTGGATAATCCACAAACCCACTGCCAACTGTTTTAGCTGGACCTACTTCTCTAGCAAAGACATAGTGCCAATGGAAACTGTTGACAGTTCACGGTGCAGATTATATATGGTAATGGGGATTTCTGGGAAGAAATGTTGCTGAACATTTTTAAAGGTCATTTTGTAATAATGAAAGCACCAAAGCTAAATTCCTTTCGCCTCAATTCTATTGAGGTTGTGGAAAAAAATCTCCATTTATTTTTTTTATTTTTAAAGTGCCGCTTTTTAATTTGGGTGAACTGAACCATTAAAAACTGCAGCCTTTTAGACATGTTTTATTCCATGGATGCTGCCTACACACCTAAAGGCTACCTTAGTTGAACATATGGTGTAGTGTGTGCATGTTTGAGCCAGTGGATGTTATTATAAACATGGTCAGCACACTCAGGAATTGGCTTTAATGGGGGTTGTTCACATTACAAGTACGTACTGTTGTTGCCTTTGCAGCGTGTGGGCGTATGTTTGTAGAGACATCAGTCGAGCGTAACTCATGACGCCACAGAACGTCCCCCTCTATTCCTCTCTCAACCATGTGACCTGTGTGAACATCTGTGTGGCGCTCTCTTGGCTTTTTAGGCAGATGCTCTGTGTCAACGGTCAACCTGCCCAAACACGTGGACTCTGTTATAAACAAGCGACTGTCCAAGTCCTCCGCTACGCTCTGGAACTCCCCCAGCAGAAGTAAGGCAACATCTGGAATGCCCTCCCCTCCCGTTAAACTGTGTCCATCACTCTGCCACCGCCTCCGAACCCGTCCATCATCGTCCTCTATTTTTTCAGTTCTTTCCCTTCCTGATTTTTAGTTCCTCTCGTGTGCCTGATGGTTGACAACTGACCCATTTCCATCTTCCAAAACCACTATGATTTCTTTTTTTTTTCACTCTCCAGAATTGGGTCAGGATTTTGTTTGATACACTGCATGCTCATATTTTAATATGGGTTATGTACAGTGTTTGTTCTTTTGTCTTTTTACTATCCTTTGGTTGGGTCATTTTGTGGTAATTGTCATTTCATGTGTTTGTACAGTCAAATTGATCCTTTTGTGCTCATTTTCACTGTAACCTGGATAAGGGATGTCTTTTATATTGCCTCGCATACATTATAAATAGATGACATGGAGGTGGGTGTGATTTATGAATGACAAGTTCTTTGAATCAACCTTTCTTCATGCTTTGGATGAGTGCAGCTCTTTTTTTAAAAGGTTTAGGGTTAACCAGGTCACGGTGTTCTCCTGCAAAGAAGGAGAAACTTTGAGGCTTGAAAAAAGTAATGTTAGCAAGTGAGTCAGCATTTTTCAGGAGATAATGTATTCTGAAAACTCCCCCGGAGCAGGTACTGTTCCTCTGTGCTGCTGGAGAAAATAGATAGGTAACTACTCTGCCCTTCTTGTCGCTCTCCTCCCTACCCGAGCGCACTTACACACCCTGTCTGTTAGCATTCACTGCAACATCCTCCTCGCCCTACACCTTGAAGCCAAAGGAGGAAGTTTCTCCCCCAAATAAATACTGATGAGTCTCAAGTCTTCTTCTTCTCTGCTTCTCTGCTTGTATGCTCAAGGCTGTGGTTATAAATAACTGACTCACTGTCTAGACAAGCATTTCAAATAACTCTCTCTCTCTTGGGTGGTTCCACTACAGCCCAAGGTTATAGTAGACACATTTACTGAGCTCATTTTCTGTCTCCCGTAATCTCTTTGGGTGGCGCTGAGGTGTCTTTAGTGGGGTTTTGTATATTTGACCGGGTCTTTATGGCTTGTAGACATGTTGCAACATGTGCCATAACCTGAATAACTGTATTTTTTTTTTTTTTAATTTCAACTCTTTTTTATCACTGTGTCTGCAAATATTAATTCCATGGTCCTTCAGATGTGATCACAGTTGGGGTGTGATATATACTTGCAGCAAAGCTCTGGTTCAACTGAGGACATTAATTTAAGACATATTTTTGTAGATGATAAAAAAAAACAACATACTGTTTTTCCTACCTGCAGCACGTAGCCTTGCTCTGAGTCCATGGGAGAGCAGCATAGTCGACCGGCTGATGACGCCAACGTTGTCCTTCCTCGCTAGGAGCCGAAGTGCTGCCAGCGTCCTCACCAATGGCAAAGATGGTCGTAAGTTAAAAAAAGGACATTACTTTAGTATGTTTTACAACAATTACAGTAAATAATTCTACTGTGTGAATGTTGGCAGGCTTTAATCTTCTGTGACATTTGTCTGCAGACTCTCCTCTCTGTCCCCGTTCGGCCTCAGCCAGTCCCCTCACCTTGTGTGCCCACCAGCCCCACCACCGCTGTTCCGACCGCTGGAGAGTGACATCCAGCACACCCGACATTACCCAGCGCCAACACAGACGGAGCTCCACACCTGTAAGTCTGACTTAACAGCTTTCTACCTTGTGTTTGTCTTTTCTGACAGTCAAGTATAGTCCTGGTCTCCAGAAAGACTTAAAACAAGTGAACTGTTTTTAAAAGTAGGAGTGTAGCTAAACAGCCATGAAATTTATAACAGCTGATTCTGTTTCTGCGAGTGAGTTTACCATTCATCTCGACCTGAGTGAAAATTTAATGTTGGTTTTGTTGGATTGTTGTTGAGAAAGGGTTGCCAAGAGAGCAAAACATGGCCCCCGATCAGACTCCTTTTCCTGCATGTTGTTTATAATAACTTATAGCATATGTTAAGTAATTTTCTGCTTTTACATTAACTGAACATTAGTTTTGAAAGACACATGAAAAGATTAAAATTTGTCAACCTTTTCTGTGTTCCTTTCATCATTTCAGATGGATAAAAACAAGAAAGAAAAGAAGGACAAGGAGCGGGAGAATGAGAAGGAGAAAAGTGCCCTCACCAAAGTGAAGGTGCTTAAGAAGAGACAGTCTCTACCGAGCATGAGACACAGACCCGAACCAAGGTAAAACATACATCTTAATGCTACCTTTCTATTACCTACACAAAGCAGCAGGATCATGTGAAAACTATTGGCTCAAATTTCATGGAACTAGGATATTGTTCACTACCACTGCTGATGTTGGGAGTAGAGTGATAGAGCCATTTTCTGTTAAATTTAATATTGTCATGGGTTGCTAAATCTGCCAAAAATTTTCCTTTGATTCATGAAGTGACACCTAAGCAATGTGATAACTCAGATGATGATCAGCTGTGATAGAGGGGGGTGGACTGAGTCTTTTGTCTTTAAAAAAAACAAGTGTGTAGAACAGGGCATTGGCCCAGTCTTTGACCTCACATTAGACAGATTAAGTTTTTCTTTTTTAATTTTCTCCCAAAGTGACATTTAATTAGCTAAATCAAGGCAATGGAATGAGCAACTGCAGTGTTTAATTTGGACAGTTTTTTTTAATGTGTGAGTCAAGAAGCAGAGCCCTATCAGGATTAAAAGACTTTCAAAGAACGAGCCATAACAGAAAGTGACTGACTCGTTGTTGCCATCCAAAGGGAAAAAGGTGAGCTGCAGTCATTGTCCCCTCACCTGATTTAACATTGCTCCCAATTTCCCATTCTATTATATACCATGAAGACACATGGAGGTTTTTATATGTTTAGGCCTGCAGTTAATCATTTTTTTATAAGCAATTAATTGATTTGTTTATTATCTTCTTCAGTGCAGCAGTTAGAGTACAAAGTGTCAAAAATATAATTAAAAGCTGGAGCCCAACACCAAAGACAGTTTATTTTACAATAATTAAAAGACAATTTTTGACACGTGATTTGCTGCTCTTCTCCATTTCGTTTAATTGAATATCTTTGAAGTTTGGACTCTTTGATGTACAAAGCTAAGTTGACGAATGCCATCTCGGTTTTCCATATTTCTGGAATATTAAATACAGTGCACGTCAATCAATTGAGAAAACTAAAAGGCATGATTTTAAAAAAAAATCATCAGCCCTCAATAATGGAAGCTTAGGTTGAATGTGAACAATTGAAACTAAACTTTATGAAAGCTCCAACTGAAAAGCACACCAGAATCACCATTTAAGGTATATCATTTAAAGCAACCATCTCCACTTCAAAAAATATATAAATACTTTATACACGGCATACTAAGAACCAAGTGAATAATCTGACATATAATGAGCTGCTGTTTTCATATTTATAGACATGATCACCAAACCCATATTGTAAACAAGGTTAACCTTACATCCCCTTGACTTGGTCGACAGCTGGGTCAGCCAGAGCGACCATGTTTACGTCTGCATTGGTAATGACTGCATATTTCATGCACTGTTTGAGCCTAGGCATTGAGTAAAAGATCCCAGGACAAGTGGTCATTTCCTCTTGTATCCCCAGGCCATTGAAATAAATGACATCCATGACAGAAGGGATGGAATAGGAGAAAAAAGTTCCTTTGACTCAACAAAAAAGGCAACAAAGAGCTTGGCAGAGCTGTCAGGGCCATCAGTGCCAGAGGCAAGGAGGAAAAAAGCATCTTCTTCAGCATAATGGATGTTTCCCCTTCAAGTGTTGCTTTGCCTGAGTACAGAAGGGAAGCTGACCAGTAATGCACTTTAAGGGTGATGATGCAATATTTGAGTGCTTTGTCTGCTGTGAACTTGTTTGTTGAAGTCAGGTTTCTTCAGGACATGTGTCTGGGTTGAAACAAACATAACAGCTCAGGTCTAAGACAATAACGCTTCCCACTTTGCATAAATGCATGAGAGAATCATTTTTGATAAATTTCCCATCAGTCTTAAATTTTACCCCTGTATTTTCCTTTCTTCCAGTCCCAGTCCTTTATCGAGACAACGGCCATCATCGCCAGCTACGCCAAAGGGCAGAACTGCCTCTCCGAGCCCTGCTGCCTCCCCCAAGCCTCCATCAACACGTGGAAGCCCATCGACTCCTAAGGGTCGGCCCAAAAGAGCCAGGACCCCTGCCAGGATAGACCATCGCACCTCCTCCCCCATCCCCCTCGAAAGAGTGAAGGAGCCTCGCAGGCCCGCAACTCCCGAACAGAGAAAGAGTGAGTAGAACAAATTATGGTTATAATGGCATTTACTTCAAACTGCACTGGACTGAAATGCTAAACAAGCATCAGTCAAGACTTGCTATTAAACTCTGGTACTATACAAAGTTTAGCTCCTGTATGATAGTTCAGTGCACAAAAAAGGAATTTGTGATGGTTCAGGTACTTTGTGAGGTGAAACCATTAAAATTAAGTTAATTTTGTTTTTAATTTCTTCCATGCACAGTAGCATCAGTTATTGTCAGCCTATTCCCTAGCAGTAATAATGTTATTCATACTTTTTTTTCTAGAGCTTTAGTGTGAAAATTCATGCTTGATCTTGGGACTCTTAATTCAATGAAAAATTCATCCACTTTCTAGATTTTTACATAGCTTCCAACCAGCTTTTATACTCTATCAGTAAATTAAGACCACATCCACACTAATAACATTTTTGTTTAAAACCCATAACTGTTGCTACATTTACGCGTAGTATCCATACGGCACTTTGGCATCCTAAAATGGAGACCTTTTAAGAGGCTGCTGACGATATTTTAGTTTGAACTCCAGGCTTTAGTCTGGACAGGTGAAAAGTGGCACTTTTGAAAATGATGGCACAGACACTCATGTTTGCTTCCCAGTTAGGTCTAATCATTCACAATGTGTCAAGCCAAAACAGTATAGATAGACCTACATACTTCTGTGATTTCATCCTTTCTGTGTGGGTACTCCTTGTCCAGTGCCATGACTTCCTTCCGCTAATGGATAATGCTTATAGTAGTGCTCTGATAGGTCGCTGTGTTTGCTTTGTAAAGACTCTCAATCTATTTTCTGCCATCTTGAACGCTTTATACTCTTGTCACTTTCAGTATCAGGTCTACCTGGTTGTCAGTCCAGGCAAAGAAAACTTAAATCATACTTTTTGCTATCCCTGATTCCATAGTATTTTATGTAACTAAGCAACAAACTGCTGAGCACACTATCTGCTTCCTGTTAATACTGACATGCACATGCTCAGAGACAGTAATGGTCATGTGATATAAGGTTTCAGGCATGTTATTTTGGAGGAAGGTTGTTTTTTAAACAGTGCTAAAATGGCCATTGTGCAAAGGGGACATTTTCAAACAACTGCATATTAGTAATAAGTTTGGTCAGTTGACATCACTTGAACCAAGTATGGATCTTCAGTCGACCACCTGAAATAATGTAATTGAAGTTTCTTGATAAGGTCATGTGATGACCAATGAGAAAACTGATCAAGATGATAAAAAAGCAGTGGTTGGTGAGTTATATTTTTTTCTTTGTAGAGCAGCATACCGCAGAATAATCTGTATTTTTTGCAATTTGTCATCTCCACAGTGATCAACTGTTCTTTTTGCACAGTCTAATGATACAGTATATCTGGATTTGAGGTAGCTTTCCCCCATTGCTGAGTCATATTGAATTTTATTTTCTGTAATATACCCAAATAGTTCTTCCATGTCTGGCTTGGCCTCTTCTGTGACTGGCCAGAAGAATGTATCTAATGGAAAGACTGAACAAGCCTCTGGAAACTCTGTATTTCTTTCAAGGAGCAGTAGGCAAAGATTACCATCAGGCTTAATTAGCCATGAAAACAAAGGGAATGTACTGAGCGAGCCACACACAGCAGTAAGAGGCTGCACTAATCAGCCTTAATGATGTAATTACCAAGTTCTTAGGCTGAAGCTTTGACTGTTTACATTTTCCAGTTGCTGGGGACATAATGTTTCACAGTGCATGTGAGGAGAAAGAGCTGCAGTTGAGTTATTAATAACGGATAATGGTAGATGATCAATAGGCATCCCTGTGATAAAGCACTACTTAAAAAGTCGTTACTTGTGGGGAAGCATAAATGATCACGTCGGTTTTTGTTGAGTTACACAGCACAATATCTGTGTTATTGTCTCCTCTGTAATAGTAGTTTTCCCCTTTTTAGGTTCCCCTGTGGTTCCTGCCCTCGTAGTAGCCTCAGCCTCCGCCTCACCGGATGCATCAAACACGCCAATTAGAACCACTACTGCCTCCCCCTCACCTGAGCCAGTCCACTCAGCTCCTTCTGTCCCTGCAGCATCACCTGCACCCTCTCCATCAGCCAAGCCGATGGCAGGCACCAATGACCCCGAAGAGGCCGCTCGCATCCTGGCAGAGAAACGCAGACAAGCCAGAGAGCAGAGAGAGAGGGAGGAGCAGGAGCGACGTGAACAGGAGGAGAAGGAGAGGTCAGAGAGTTTTTTAATATGCCTTAAAACACAACCAGAGACAGTCTGTGCAGTGTTGATATTGCCTAGTCCAACATCTGTCAAGTTCTTTTGCTGTGGAACAGAAAAGAGGAATTTTAAACACGTCTGTGTCCACACTGAATGACAGTAATTCCCAAGCTGTGTTCCCACTCATGAGTTTTGGTCTTTTAGGTGTCCGTTACTTTATTTTTCCCAGTCAGCCATCTCAAGAGGCCTTAAAGGGTACTACAGGAACCATTATTAAAATGCATAGTTGCAATGACACCAGTATCATTTAATTTTTTTCCTTCAAAACTGATGTTTATTTGTGTAGAATATGCTGCTGCGGCTTTAATCTTGTAAAACAGACCTCACTGAGGACATCAGCAAAACTAAACAAGAAGGCTCCATGCAATTTCAAAGCACATGCATGTCTGAAAAAGACCTCACTCAACACTGGCCATGATGTGTGGAGGCATTTGAATTGGATAGCCTGTCGGCTGGTTCTAACCACAGCAAGTCACTATTTACAGCTTGGGAATTGATGTGATCTCGTGTTGGCACTCATACTTCCAATTGTTTCCATCCCCTTAAATAGTTTTGGTTTCCTGTTGCTTGTGCTTCGATGTCAATCAGCAGAGAAAGTGTAAACTAAAAAAGGAAATGTCTTGTCAATAGAATAATATACATTTTAAATAGTTTACTGCATTCAAAGTGTTTGGCACATGATTTTGTGGAAAGTACTTATCCTTATAACCAAACTCTTTTAGGATCCTGAGAGAGGAGCGAAAAGCGAGGGAGGCAGAGGAGAGCCGTCTACGGGAGGAGGAGGCCCGTGCCATGGCAGAAGAGCAGCGGAAGAGGGACGAAGCACAGCGCCTGCAGGAGGAAAAGGAGGCTGAGGAGAGAGCCAAAGCAGAGCAGGAGGAGAACATACGCATGCAAAAACAGGTATACTAACTGTTAGCGCCAAGCAAGCAGGGAAAGGAATAATTCCATCTCCAAATTATCGTTTTTATATCAGTTATTTCCTCTGTCTTATGTTGAATTTGTGAGGAAGTTAACTTTTTTTTGCATGCTTCCATTGTGAAGGAAGACTCCAAAAGCACAAAATTCTTGATGAATCAAAGTCAGAGGGGATCACATTTAACAACAGCAAAACTATATCAAAATAGCAGTTTACAAACTCACACAACTTGTGCAGTATAATCAAAGTCTCATTTAACCAGTCGTATACTTATTACTTCCCAAACACATGGATTTTCGGTAAAACCTTACTATTAAAATACTTCTGCATAAACAGTGCAGGCACACTAACTGCCTGTTCTTTAGACAGTTTATGCGGACATGTTTTAAATGGTAACGGTAACGCGATAATGCATGCATTTGGGAAATATTTAGCATATGACTGGATAAATGAAACTTGGATAATACAACGCAAGTTGTGTTAGAGTTTTTAAACTGATGTGAAACTTGTATAGTTCAGCTGACTTCATTTCATCAAAAAATTTCTCTGTTTATTCGTTCACTGTGGAGAAAGTTTCCTTACTGAAAGTAACACGGTGAGTAACTGATGTACTGAGGATCATTTAGGGGTGAAGGACTCCTTTAATGAGTTGCAGTGCAGAGGTCTGGTTATTCAGATTAGGGTGAAAGGAACTTGCACAGCAGTGAGGACTATTAAGCACCACTGTGACAGTTCTTACTGCCTTTGGAATAAAGGTCAAGACACACATGGATGTACTTTTCACATCATTCCCAGGCACTTTGCCTTTTACACCACAAACTTTAAGACATCCCTGTCTTTGGCAAACAAGTTTGTGGTGTTTTTTTCAAAGGCACTTGTTTACTGTCTCGGCTCAGCTGCTCACCTCACACTGACCTTTGTTGATAACAGGCTGGACCAAAAGCACAGTTCAGTTTTTCCACATCAGTGGAATGTTTCTGTTCTTAATATGCAAATATTAACCTAAACTGATGACCAGGTAGCTACAATGAATGTGCCCTTTTGACTTCTCAGTTTGTCAAATAACTGTAACGGGCAATACTGACTCTTCCTGTGTTTGTGGAGTAGCTAAGGGGAAGCAGAGGGGAATTATGCTTAATTAGTAGAAACATTTCCACTGAAAAAGGAAATATGGATCTAAATTACAGAATTAGTTTATCCGGTAGACCTGTAACATGATTAGTAACATGTCTTATCTCTATAAGTGGTATTAGGTACTTGCGCTTTGCCACCCCCTTGTGGTGTATTACTAATAGTGGCTTTTGTGGTTAAACATGATCCAATGTAATTATGCAAAGGCTTAAGTATTGTATTTCAGTTTGAATGGTCTTCATGAGGCTGTAAATGTTGAAAATAGATCTTTTTGGCTCATAGGTACAGGAAAATATCCCTTTTGTGGTTGTAAACAATCATTGCAACGAGCAACCACACCCTTGTTACGTAAAAGGCATGTTATTTTGGCTGAGTTTTTTCTCCCCCTTCTGCCGGCATTAAGATTGTGGTCGGATTCTCGCCTGTGTATTTCAGAAAGAAGAGGCTGAGGCTAAAGCCCGGGAGGAGGCGGAGAAGCAGCGTCTGGAGAGGGAGAAACACTTCCAGAAGGAGGAGCAGGAGAGGCTGGAGAGGAAAAGGGTAGGGCAATACATCTGTCCTCCCATTATTCTGTCAGCCAAGTTTTTAAGTCACCCATTTCAAAACGGAAAAGCACAATTTTAAAATAATAAAAGTAGACATTTAATCCTTAGTCCTTTTCCAAAAATCCCTACCTAGATTTAAATCATTAAAAACCCTATAAAATGATTGATTGATTGATTAAAAGTTCCAGCTCTGCCATCAACTCCACACAACTCAGAGTAACACAAAATGAATACTGTGATCAATTTCCAATAAGCTCTCTTCCCCCAGTGGAGGGATCATATTCTTGGGTACATTCACTCTGTGGTCTGCGTTTGACATGACAAAAGCAGGCTTGAAAGTTGAGTCCCTAAAACCAAGATGGATGATGTTTTTGGCTTATCATGGATCGGTTGTCTGCATGCCATGATTTAATAGGGCTTAGACTGTGTGTCGAGCATGAAGCTAAATATAAACTTTAATAATGGAGACCTTGCTGTGCCAGTTATGTGTGGGTTTATGCACGTATACTATTGTGTGTTTGTTCTGTGGCCATGACTATCTACTCAAGTATGCCACCCACATATCCAGTAGCCTTTCTTTTCCTCTCCTCATCTTCTCTCCATGTGAGGAAGGCTCTTATCGAGGCTTGCCAGGTCTGGCTCCGCCAACCCAAGCTTGGCTTCGTGCTGGAATTAGCCCACAAGAACAGCATGTCCTCTGCCCCAGAGACTTGCTATTCACAATGTACAACACACTGTTACTGACTGACTTCACCAAAACTGACTGTAGTAGCCTGAACAAAGAGAAGTTTGTGTTCAGCATGCACAGGTGGTTTTAAGTACCCAGCTTATTAGACAAAGAAGAATCTTTAGTCCTGAGGCAGAGGTTTTGCAGCCAGGCTAGATGCCAAAGACATAAGTGTGTTTTGTCCATGAATAATCTTAGATCTTAAAAATGCTCCACTTTTATGAGTGGCAGCTGCAGTTATGGTCTCTCTGTCCCAGGCTAGCTGTGTCCTCAGATGAAGGTCGCATCTTGCATCAAACCTTTGCCTTCTGTGCATACATATTACACAGAGAAGATTCTATTTTAGCACAGTATAGACTTTTCCAATGTCCTCCATCCTCCTTTTTACTGTTCAACCATCCTACACTGTTATTCCAGCTGCATACACACGTGCTGCTTCATCATTATTGACACAGCCCTCCACCTGGAGACATAAGAGCCTCAGTTTGACTCGGAGCATTCACTTCAAGCATAATGGCATGCAAAACACAGGGAAACCTCTTTAAGCAATGAACAGCGAAATATGCAACCTCTGTTTTAGCAAAACAGTCTTTCAGGGTGTGTGGGCTAGGCCTAGTCCACTAAACCCAACCCAGTTTTTAACAACCTGGCTGAAATCTCTAATCTCTTTCAAAACACATCTACCCTGATCCATTGCACAAAATGCATAGAAAATCTAAAAACAAACACTAAATATGTTCTGTTTTTGTTTCTATGTGGCACTATCCTCGGTCTTATTCGACTTTTTTTTCTCAGCGTCTGGATGAGATCATGAAGAGGACACGCAAGACAGATGGTGGCGACAAGGTATATATGCTGTTCAGTTAAAACCAACAAACAAACAACATTGACTTTCCAGTAAAAATGACAATGACTACTATCTCCCATTTGTACAGAAAGAGATAAAGTCTTCCCCTACCATAAACAGCAATGACAAAGAGGCAGAAAGCAGCAAAGGTAAGCAGGACATTTCTCTTAAACAGTCTGCCTTTTACAAAACAGCTGCAAGTAATAGAGGACATTCATTAACCACAACAAGCCTTTAATCTGCAGGAATCGTTCAGGGGTAACTGTCCTCACTGAACTCCTGTTAATGTGTTATCTGTGAAGGGATTTAGAACAAAGTAGATGATTTGTGGCCAGAATCCATTTAGAAGGCGATTTCTAATTAGCAAATCCACATCAACAGTAGAGTTCAGACAGTGTCTGACTCACACCATTGTAGATGAACTCATTCTATTTATCCCACCTTTGGCCTGATACTTAATGACTCATAATTGCACTATATCTCCTCTGCTACATCTTCCACATGTTAGAATAAACAAATTCACAGGTATCTGTAGTACTTTTGTTTTCATTTCCCATGTGAATCATTCTCACATCGGATAATTTTGTATAAAAGGGTTATTTGATTATATCTGCCTCATATCCTGCACAGCTGCAATTTGAGTTCCTCTTCTCTGTACAATAGGACCCATGTGTGCTTGCTTGCAGTCCAAGCCGTGGGAAGAGTGGGCAACAGCAATAGCCCACAGCAGTTATAAGACACTTTTGACAAAAGCAATAATATAAGGACCCATGTGATGTTATAGAGGCCTTACCCATATCCTTTAAAGTTGTAAAAACAACTTCTAATTGTTTTTAACACATTAAGAAGCATATAACATGCGCACACTCCACGTCACATAGTATATGAGTAAGATGAAGGGGATCAATGTGGTCTGGGAGATTTGCTGTTTGTAGCAAAGTTCCCCAACTTCCCCAATGCAGGAAGACATTAGCCAGCATCTGATGTGGTCAGAGGCCTGGCAAGCGTGCTTCCATTCTAGTCTGGGGTGTGGAAATCTGTCTCAACCACAGCCATGTCCTCAGCATAGCTGAATAAGGGGTTACACAGGAAGGATGCCCCCAGGAAAATTTGGCATCCATTTCCTGCCTTTTGAAGTTAGCCTGATACAGTTTTATGATTATCATTAATGGTGTTTGTCGTCCTGTGGTTGATCATGCATGGCAGAGACCGAGGCTGAATGTGCGTGATCGTGTTGGTGTGTGTAATTCACACTGCATAAATGGCTTTGTTTACTCTAGCATCTGCTGAATATCAGCCAAAGACAGAGGTGCCCAATATCAAGACAGAAAATGGACAGACCATCGTCAAAGAAAGGTAAAACTATTGCTCCTTTGTTTTTTTTGAAAGTTTCTTTGTGTTCCTGTTGATGCAAGACCACCATGAACAGTATAAAAACTTGGGGCCAAAAAAATTATCAGTTAAGTCTGCAGGACGTTTGTATTGTTAGAAACTTCAATGGAAAACACAAGGAGCCACACGATTCAGGCCAACAGTAAACAATTGTAATACTGGGAGAGATTCGGTTTCTTGAAATGTTTACTCTTTGTATTTGAATACCCTTCTTGGGGTAGATTTTTAAAAGACTCCTGTAATTGGACGGTGGTGGAATGACTCACTCATCATAACTAAAGCCATGTTCCTCCTCGTCTTTCCTCTTTAACAGCCCTTCAGTCCAAGTAGTCAATGGGGTCCAGCCTACGAGACATGAGAACGGCCTGTCTACTAAAGGAGACACTGCCCACTTTGGAGATATCATTCATCTCGTGAATCATGGAAACACTACTAATGGAGCACGGGATAAGTCTGAGACCAGCATGGCCACCGAGCCAATACTTACGTTTGACAGCGAGGAGCCATTCATGAAAAAGGCAGGCCCAATGAAGCCTCAGCATGTTGCAGGTACAGGGCTGCAAATGGGAGACACCACAATACAAACCAAACATGACGACAAAGTCTTTAGACTTAAAGTAATCTAAAATTAACAATAAAAATGTGAAAGGAAGAAGACGAAAGGAAGAATAAAGCTAAGAAAAATAATCTTACCAACTCAAGTCTGAAGTGTTTAGGTAGTGAGTTCCACAAAAGATGGTCACATGTCTGTACTTAAAATATGAAGCTATGACTAGCAGGTGATTAGTCTAGCTTAGCATAAAGACAGGAAGCAGGGAGAAACAGCTAGACCACCAACACTTGTAAAGCTCACTAACCAGCACTGTAAAATGTTTGTTTTTTTTTCCATATAGAAACAGATGCGTAAAAAAAGGTAATTTGGGGGGTTACAAGGAGGTATATGCTACAGGAACTATTTCTTGGCCTCTGTTAACTGTTAGTTAGCAGTTAATGGGTGTCAGGCTACAGAAAACAACATTACTAGAACTGACAACCCTTGTGTAAAGAGCAATGCAAATACAATGCAAATACAATGCAAATACAGCCAATTCCTGTGAATGAGGAAAGGGCCTAACTTGGTCCAGGGTTTGAGAAAACATAAAGCTTATTGATCCAAAAAAGGAGAAAATTCACAAAAACGTGTTAAAAAAAGTATAATCAAAAACCCAACTACAGGTGCTATCCTAAATATTATGTGCCAAAAAGCCACATTTTGAATTAAAGGATTTGTATGCTTTGTTTTCTGGTCTGTCCCTAATAAAAAGTAGCAGCAGGCGGAGCCATGGTTCACTTGATACAAGTTTGTATGCTTATTTGCACTGAGCTGGTTTTACACTTGGCCAAGTTCACATTACCCAAAAAAGACTGCAGCACAGACAGCACTATAGTTAGTTTTGTTGTTCTTGGCATGAGGCGACCACGAACTTAAACTTGTACTTCATCTAATGTGCAGATCATCTCCCCGTGGAGAGTGAGTACCCCCTGAGGAGAGGATGGTGTGGCATGGAGACTCCATTTACACCCGCAAAGGGGTGGAGATGAGATATGGAAGAAATAGTGTAGGAAAGGGTGAGGAGACGTTGGGTATCTTTATACTGATGACAGCTTTTATTCAGCAGCTCCACTGACTTGGGCCTGCACCCAGTGAGGAATTCCTAGAATAGCCGAGGCGATGAAGAGACCCTATCCACAAGTGCTTCACTGCTAGGGGTTAGAAACAGGACCCCGAAGCAATTAAACAGCATATCACTCTTCACTCAACCCCCCTTCCCAGCGGCAATGTCAGCAGCACCCTACTCCCTTTTTCACCCTAACCTTCTTACTTGAGCTTAACCTTCACCTGTTGGCCTGAAGAAAACCAGCTGTCATAAACACTGCGAAAACCAAACAGAAAACCTTCACTAGTGTCTGAGGTCTTTCCTGAAATCACATTTCAGTGAAAAAAAATGTCTTTGTTTTACTGCAACTGGCTTTAACTTGGTCATACAACAAGTGAACATTCTCTCTTCTCATTTTCACTCTTGTTAATGTGGACACTTAAGACACCATTGGCCTGGCGGGATATTTATGAGGGCTGCGATGAGGGTTTATTGATATATGAGACTGATTGAGTGTAATTTCATAGGTCGTCGATTTATTTCGTGGCGTACTTCCAGAGTTTAGTTGAATGTTTGTACTTGTTAAGAGTGAAGCCCATCTCTGCCTCACATGTGCTGTTGTCAGTCAGCTAATTCAGTGTTAGATCAGCTGCAAACTTGTTTCATATTTGACTATAAAATGACTTTCTCTGGAGGCCTTCCATCACTCCGTTGTAAACAAGACAGTAAATGTTACCGGGGTCATGCGTTCTGTAACATGTTCAACATCCTTTTCCACTTAGTATTGTTACCCGGTCAGAGGTTTATGGACTATGTCATTACTCATATCAAAGAGGTTTACTCTGTTTTGTCTGTATGGCTGCTGACCCTTAACCCTTTGCTCTCTGCCTTCGACATAGAGGTCCTGTGACACGTCCCAGTGTTGAAGTGCTCGTCGCCTAAGGCCACTGACCTTTCCCAGCCCTGCCAACACTCGCATGGGGAACCCTGTGACCTGTGCCAACCTCTCTCTAAGCGCCTCAAAGCAAACATACTTCTCTCAGAAGATGAATTGGGCCACAGGAGATGACGACCAATCATCAGGACACAAAAACAGGATGAAAGGTGTTGCTGCATACCACACAAGGTGCATCAGAGTTAACATTCGTAAAAGATCTTTGTGGCACCGATTTCATGCACCTTAATTCTCGACAGTATCATCCTTTGTACATTACAATACAGCTGAGTAATTATTACAATAAGCTGAAATGTTTGTTTTCTCTGTTCTTTAGTTATTTAACTGAAAGAGAAATATAAAAGACTGGGTACATTTTTGTGAATAATGTAAATTAACTGCGTGTGACGGACAAAGGAGGGACGGGTCTGTGAATTTAAGTCGCATGAAAGGGAGTCATTTTATGCTACTCTGCTGTGAGTAGACCCTCTAGGTTAAACACAGGTATTATACATCCTGGTCTGTAAAAAGCCACCTGTAACAGTTTTTGTAAAGTTAAATTGAGAAATCTGGAAAGAGATTTGAAATGTAAGTTCACAAGCAACAGCTTCTTACTGTGCGTAAACATATCGTCCATTCAAACCTCAGCTATGATTGAATGTACGCAGAACTGGATGTAAAAATAAGAGTGCAACCTTCACAATTACGCAACCAGAAGTAATTTAAGGTCAAATCCATGTATGAGGGATTTACTCCATAATTAAACAGTAAAAGCTGTTTTTTTCTCTCATGTGCAAGCATGGCTAAATTTTCTCTCCTTTGCATTGAGATTCCATGGACTCATATGTATTTGAAATGCTGGTGCGTGTATATGCTCTAATTATTTTGATGTGCGTTACAAGGTCATTGGGAGCATCTTAAGTCTTATTAAAGACAAGTTGTCCAGTCTGCGGTCTCTAGGTTGAATTTGTCTTGAATAACAGTGCATGTGATAAATCAGGGAGACAAAATGATACAGATGTTCCGAATTCACTGTTGAATCTCAGTGTTAAGAGTTCTCAGGTTCATTTATCTAAAACAGGCAGAGGAATTCATCATCATTTGTTATTAATTTGACCGTGTGGAAATGTTTTGCTCTATAGTTTGACCTGCTTACTCCTGAGGCTCAATAATATTGTGAGGTTTGAGGGGAAATACCTCCTCCCACTGAAAATCGTGGACTGCAAACTAATGCTAACCACAGGAAAACACATTTAGAGATGGTACCAGAGGGCCTTACAGTTGATGTACAAGGCATGTGAGCTGGCTCAGCTGTCCATTTCAGTTTGGGTCTCTCTTTACAAAATCCCTACAGGGGGTGCATGCCACTCTATCTGCTGCCCCCTTTCACTGTACTGGGGGCCAGCAGGGGACCTGGCACACTGTTTCAAGCTGACTACTTCTTTATAAACACAATTTATGTCATGACACACTGATCATCGTGTAGAAGTTACGTGGTACAAATGACTTATAGCTGCTTGTGAAATGTAGAGCGCAGTAGGAAGGGTTTGTTAACTTGAACCTGTGATGCACAGACGATTTCCTCTTGACTCCCACTGGGCTACATAAGATTTGATCACCATGCAGTGGAAAGCTCTGAGCAATGCATGCAAACTCCAGTTTAACTAACTACCTTTCAGAGGGAAATGCATTAATCAAAATGAAACAGAAACCCCAAAGGAGGAAAACAGGGAAAAGGCTAAGATTTATCAGTAAGGAGACCCAGCATTCATGTGAAGAAAATTAAAGTAAGTGAGACCTGTACTTTCAAAGCTATTAACATGATGTAACGTGACAGTTTTTTTTTTGGAAACTGTTATTTTTACAATACTATACCTACAAATTATCCCTAAATCAGCCAAATGCTTGCAATAGCGTTTGCAAATTTACCAAACTTATTTTCCAGTTTTGGCTGCATCACTGCTTTGAATGCTTTTTTTCTGTAACTTCAAATAATGAGGCATTATTATAAGATTTGCAAAGACATCCCCTCATACAGCTCACAGCTTGAATTTGCAACAGCCAGTTGGCTTCCAGAGCTTGCTTGAGAAAGATGTGAACCCCTGCTGACACTAAGTGCAAGTTTCGACAACATGATCTCAGTACTTAGCTACCACAGTTTTCCACATGCTGTTAAAAGCTGTATCCATCAACCCCACCAGAGGGTGCAGCACCGTAGAATGGAGGTGACAGACAATATATCACATTTCCCTGGATTCATGCCGAGTCTTAAATTTGATACAACATGGAAAATGCTCACATGCAAAAATCAACAAAAAAACTGCAGATATATTTAAAATTATCTCTTTTTTGGTATTGGTGTGGTTGGTGTGCTGGTCAATCCCTGGTAATGTGTAGTGCTTCTCAGAGGGGACCTGAGGATTAGTGGGCACTATTTTTAGGGAGGTGTCAGCGAGGCAGTGCACAGTTACAGGCTGAGTAGTGCCAAGTCTCTGAAGAAATTCACATAGATGCAGACTTTAAAAAAGTATTTGTCAATGGGTAAAGGTGATCCAAAAGCCACTAAAGATAAATGAATGAATCTGCTCTCTGTCAGTCAGACTACCTCGTAGTGCTCCCCTCGCCTTTGTTCATGCCACTTTGATTGATTTATTATCTCCCTGCAGAATGCGCGTGTGCTCATGGGTCCATTGGAGGTGTCACAATCCATGACTATTCTTACTCTGCTCCTCACTGGTTGAGGATGAATAACTTCTTGTTAAGGGTCATATAAAAAAAAAAAAAGAACACCACATGCTGTCATGTGTGAGGACTTTATGGGCCTGTTGTCAAACCTCTGTGTTTATGTATTTAATGTAATAAGCATGCAGCCAGCCTGCTTATGGACACAAGCTCACTGTTGTTTCAGACATAAATCTCTACACTTGAGGACTGAGAGGAATCTTGCAAATGTTTCAGAATGGCAAGTGCGCCTGCTCTGCCTTCATTTTAAGATAGATGGGTCAGGGCTCGGTCACACCTAGGAGTCCCACTCCAGATAAGACTACCACTGCTAGTTATGAATACACCACAACCATCAAAAGCCCACTGCCCCAACCTCTGTTTAGTGTTTATGCTCACGCCCCCTCCCTGTCTCACATTGACCTGTCTTTATCTGCTCAGCAACAGGCTCTCTTCACACAGCTGCTCTCAGATGGCAGTGCATTAATGACAGGCCGCAGAACGGCCGGCACTCACAGCAAGGCTGTTTCTTGATCCCCCTTGGAGCTTTCAGAGCAGAGCAACCTCTCAGTTATTTTGAAGGGAGATGGCACGATTTAAAAGCGCCCCCCATCAGACGGGGCCTCGGTACCACAGAATTCCCCTCAGTTTGCACACACAGCCCAAGGCCTCAAATCCTATCAGGGTGGTCGCTAGGGACAGGGAGCAACTGATTATACACAGGCAGCTGTTGGATCACTGTCAAACCAGTCGGCAATGGGCATTCTTTGATGAAGTACTTTCTGACTGTATGATGTTCCAAAAAAACCTCAAGTATTTAAAGAGTCTGACTTGAGTGTTGCACTCTGCATTAACAATATTGTGAGCTGAAAGTCCTGAAATTTTTCTGCTTGGCACATTGAGTATAAGCATTCTTAGACAAAGGGGAAAACATTTGTTGGAGAAGCATGTTATAGGTCTTAAAAAATACCATACTACGTGAATGTGAAAAAATTGCATAGAAATGTCACAGTATAATATGCAATCAATGTTTATATATATCTATGTATATATATATAAACACATAGTATAGTGTGCCCTCAAAAACTGCATATATAAGTCTTGGTAAAGTATGACATGAATACATTTCAGGAAAAAGCATAAAAATTTAATGAAAATATCATGGTATAGTCAGCCACCAAAATGTCATGGTATGTAATAGTATGCAAAAGGAGTCATAAAAAAAGTTATAATGTGCCATAAAATGTCGCAGTATAGTAATAGTAGTGTAGTCTATTGTCTAAGTCAAGTAATGCATGTTGTCCAAGATCATGAAAAAATTTAACAGTATAGTATGTTGTACAAAATATTTTTAAATAAAGTCAGAAAACAAGCCAGAACAGTAGAGTATGTTTTCCAAATCATAAAAAAAAAGTAATAGTGTAGTGTGCTGTCCACAATCAGGAAAAAAACATGGTATAATACGTTTCCAAAATTTATTGAAAAGTCATAATAGAGTTCGTCAACCAAAATCGTGAAAAAAAGCTATTGTATGCTTTGTCATCCACAATCATGAAAGCAAAGTCTTAGTATAATATGTTGTCAAACAACATGAGAAACACTTATAGTATATTATTTAGTATGTCATCCAGAATGTTTAAAAAAAGTCACAGTATAGTATGTAATTATGCTGAAAAGTCATGGTATAGTATGAAATTCAAAATCACGATTAAAGGTCATAGAATAGTAACATTAAAAATCATAAAAAAAGTGATAGTATAGTATGTCATCCAAAATTGTGAAAAAAAGGCATACTATAGTATGTTGTCCAAAATCATGCAAAAAACACATAGTATAGTATGTCATCCAAATTATGCATAAAAGCCCAAAATTATGCTAAAATGTCATAGTATAGTATGTCGTCCAAAATTATGCGAAAAAGTCATACTATAGTATGTTGTCCAACATTATTTAAAAAAAGAAATACTCTAGTATGTCATCCAACATCACAAAAAAACTTATTATGTTGTCCAAAATAATGGCTTTTTTGCATGATTTTGGATGACATGACTTGACATTTTACATTTTTCGACATACTATACTGCACTGCACCGCACCAGAGCTTCCAGCAGGTAAAGAGGTTAGCCATCCCTCTACACAAGAGCTGGGTGCCCTGGCACCAGCCACTGCAACCACCAGTGTCATACAGGGCTTAAATGCCTCAACACCAGCTCCGCCGGAAGACCTGGAGAGCAGCACGTGTTTTCCACTTATGGCCCCGGCTCGCAGCTCCGCACCAAAGCCGTCTGCATCCTGGACCAAAGTGTTACATCGTGGCTGAAGGAGGGAGAAGGCTTAGGAAAAAGTCTTTCCGCACCACATCCCTCTCTCCAATTGCTTCACATCTCTGGTAGATGATGCCCCGGAGCTCCCCAGTGATGTCCCTGTAGCCGCGGCTCCTGCAGCTCTTCCTGTCACCACCATGTCTCGCTCGAAGAGGCACCTCCGTCGGATCCTGCAGGATGCCATCATCAGGCGCTCAGGTGAGCTTCCCTGGGCTGAGCTTCCTCGCCACTCAAGTCCACCTACCCAGACCCTCCAACCTCAACTACCATCCATGCACGCAAGGCAGCTGAGCACCCACCACCCCATCCAGGTGCTCAGAGTCTTCATCTCTTCGCCCTCTCTTTCCCCTCACCACACTGATCATCAGTGTATCCATAACCAGGAATCTTCGCTGTTTTTATTTCTGGCCCAATTCCCACCGTGGTCATGGAGCAGAACGTTTAAGTAGATTAATTTATCTTAATTCCTGACTCTTTTCCATGACAAAATCTCACAAAATGTGCTTTATTGACAATTTTAATCTGTTTTGGGATTGCCCCTCTCTCTTCAGAGGAGACGACACCCACCCCGACAAGCGAGGCAGTCAGATGCTGTCAGCTAACCTACAGTACGCAGTTCAATCACTCCCACTCGACTGACTGTTTACATCTCTCCCTAACATCCTGGATCAACCATCTTCCAACACTCTCTTATCCAAGTATGATAAGGTTCTTATTATAGGTGATTTTGACATACATGTCTGCTGCCCTCTGTTGCTGATTCTGTTGGCCCATATTCAAAAAGTCAAATATAACACATCAACCCTGGTTAAATGAATTCACCCAAAAACTGAACAGAGACTGTCGAAGTAAGGAAAGAAAATGGAAGAGGACAGGTTTACATGTTTTTTATGAGATCTGAAAAGATGCAGTGAAGAATTATCAAAAAACAGTTGAAGATGCTAGAGCATGTTTTTATTCTAATTTAATTTAAAAAAACAACAACAATCTAACCCCAGAATTTTATTGGAAGTATTTAACTCGGTCACCACTCCCTCCCTCATCATATTAACCCCCCCAGTTAGGCCCAGTATTTTATCGATCATCAATAGCTCCCTAGCGGACGGTACTTTCCCTTCTTCTTTTAAACATGTTGTGGTCCAGCCCCTTTTAAAGAAACCTAATCTTGATCCCACTGTTTTTTTAACAATTTTAGACCGATTTCTAAACTTACGTTTTTATCTAAAGTTTTAGAAAAATTGGTTTCCATCCAACTTTTAGCTTTCATGTGTCAACACAACATCTTTGAGAAATTTCAGTCTGTTTTTAGAACTCTACGCAGCACAGAAACTGCCCGCCTCAAGGTGACAAATTATCTTCTTTTCGCAGCAGACAAAGGGGAGAGTGCTTTTAATTCCTTTAGACCCAATTGCAGCCTTTTACACGATAGATCATGCCATTTTAATGAATCGTCTTAAAACCTGGGTAGGCATCAAGGACACTGCACTTAGTTGGTTTTATTCTTACCTTTTAAATAGAACCTACTTGGTCACAATAGGTAATTTCTCATCCTCTACAACCAAACTTACCTGCGGTGTACCACAAGGTACGATTTTAGGCCCAATTTTATTTTCTATT